>NC_071266.1:9256165-9393665 GCF_023375685.1 Ictalurus furcatus
CACATTAAAAAGTTGACATAGGTTTATTAGAGCAGGCGAAGCACTTCAAGTTCAGGTTCGAGAATCACTGATATATATTTGTTGGTTTATTCCTCACAGCTAATGCATCATCGCTGAACTGCAGTATAGGTAATCCTCAGATGGGCGGCATCATGAGCAGCACAGGACACATGTACCAGCAGCACCAGCTGCATCCAGCACTCCAGACCATGCATAGGGTCTCCCCATACCAGGCCCAGGGGCACGCTTATTCAGAAACAGCATTTCCTGAGAATAATGTCTCCAGCAACATGGGCTGTCTGTACCAGGACTACCAGGTGAGGCACATGGGTCTGTGTAAGAACCCTGTTCTTTACCTAGTGGAAAATGTGGCCCAAAATTAGTCTTAATCTGTAAGAAGTTTGACTAGGTTTTGCTTGATGTAGAAGTTCCAATGCTGAGCATTATTAGACCTCTGTTGACGTGAAAGGATTATGATCAGATTGGATGTTCCATATTTTGCCATCCAGTCCTTTGCCGTACATATTGTATGTCGACAGAACACATCAACTTGGGACAGGCTGTGATTTTATTTTTTTTTTTGTATAATTTGGTGTAACACAAGCTTGTTTTCTGTGAGGAATTAGGTGTCAGTATTCAGAATGGAAAAAACTGCAAATGACTTTATCCTTAACAATATTATACCTTGACTCCTCTGTTCCAGAGATGCTTGCCAGACGGCACCCCAATCCCCCATACCCAGATGAGCTCACAGCCTGGTGTGACATCACTTCCTGTGGAGCCAGGAATGTTCCAGGAAGGTCAGCAAGAGCTCCAGGGGCATAATGAGGTCTCGTTGGCAGCGGGCGCTGGAGGACAGAGATCGGAGCAGTTACCAGGTGCTGGCACGGAGGCGGTGGATACCCTGTACCGGACAGCAGTGGACACTGCCAGTAAAGGCATGCAAGTGGGTATCACCACGACAACAGCGGGCAATAGTGGACCACAGGCCAGTCCTGTGCCTGCGCTCAGAGCCATGACCGCCTTCACTGCCTCCATCGGAGAGCCGCATGGCTTGCCGCATGCCGTCAATGCTGTCATTCACGGGCCACGTGGGCATGAAGGCACAGACGTGCTGGTGCAGCCCTGCGCTAGGCCCCCGCCCCCTACGCGAAACAACCGAGCACGCAGGAGCTCAGAGCAGGGCAAGTGCACACCTGATAGCACGGACACGCACGACTACTTCCGCTCACCCGGGCAGCAGTGGGAAGAGCCTGGTCATGCCCACTGGAGAGGGGACGAGTTTCTGGAGTGTTCAGCACAGGTGCGCAGCAGCCCGTGCAGTGACGGTGGGGAGAGAGTGGCGAGTGGCACGGATACAAACCCGCAGTGCCACGATTCGTCTGAGCCTTTGGGTGACGGAAATCCCGGTAACTTCCGTTACAACCAGCTTCCCCTCCACGTCAATTTCAAAGAGCGGCTGGAGCAGACGGTGGAGCGTTGTGCTCACATAAACGGCGGTCCGCCTCTGTGTATGCGAGGCAGCTATAACGAACCGCTTACAGGTGACGACCAGTCCCCCAGCTCCTCCACCAGCTTGGAGGGGCCGCTGCTGAAGGACTACGCCCACTTCAACGGGCACTTTAACGGGCACTGCGCACCCAGCCCCTCGGACACCAAGAGCCTGAGCAGCGAGGAGGAGCTGCGCCACCCGGATTCGCCCTCTGCCGAGCTTCTGCACTACCGGCCAAGAGGCTTCAATGTGGGTGAACTTGTCTGGCCAATTAAAGGTTTCCCTCCCTGGCCTAACAAACTAGTAGGGGAGGAGCACGGCCACAATCCCAGCATGCAACTCTCCAACCAGGCCAAGGTAAGGCATAGGCGGATTCCATAATAATGGCTGTATTCTTTCCTTACTTGTTAGCTACATTGCCTGAAAACAAACAACATAGTTTAATTGAAAAACTTTGAATTGTTTTGTGTGCAGTGGCTTGAGGAAGCATGTACTTTCCTTGGATTTAAATAAGTTGTTGTGAGGATTCATCTTTTAAAATGAAGCCGAGAATTTCAGCGTATTTGTGTTCATATGAGTGTATGCATTTGGAAACGTCGTCGTTGGGAGAAAGACCCGTGTTACCTCCTATGATTGGGAGTTTACACTGACTCAGTCTCGTGCTAAATGTTAAAAACGTTATTAATGTCACTCAGGTGGAGCCTGAGAAGCTGAAAACACTAACACAGGACCTGGAGGCACTGAACAGAGCTGCCAAGAGGAACAGAAAGTAAGTCTCATCTTTATGGTACGTGTGCATTACAGTGATCATCTCGAATTATAACCTGAAAAACATTCACAGAGTTGTGAGTTCCTTGGGTTCCCCCTCCTTGTACCAGCAGTCACTGGGAGTTTTGTCAGGTGTACTGACCATGATATGGATGCACAGCTCTGTTACTATGAATGGTTTTTGTTTTTTTTTCTTTAGAAAGGAACTACTGATGGCCAGATGTTGTGGTGTGGATAATTCTCAATGCAGCATTTACATAATGGCATAGTAGTGAGTTTATCAAAATGCAGCAGCATTACTGGGTTGTTTTTTTTTGTTTTTTTTTTAACTCCACCCTGACCAACTGGCGTGTTAACCTTTATAATTACCATGTGATCTTCAACGGAGTCCAAGAATGATTTTATCATGAAATTACAGTGCTTAATATATGAAATTTACATATACACGGTTGGTCTATTTAACCGCACACTACCTTATGATAGTTAGATTTAGTTCTTGCTTCATCTCTGTCTATAGAAAGCGGTAGCCTCCTCGACTGTACACTCTGCTCAAACAGCGTTAAAGTTGATTCTTTGGAAGCTGAAATAATACTTCTGTCAATGTCATCGCATCAGTCGTCTCGTCTTTGCTGTAACTCGGCGCACCTGCAGTGTTTTATAGCTGCATTGCATTGTGGGACATTTGAGTCCAGTGTTTGCACAAACATCTCCAGTAATTCTACATTGGATTCCCCATTAATACGACGTTGAACGTGCACGGAACAGAACGTAACTTCTCGCAAGAATAAGGAAAATACAACATGGCACAAATATTTCAGTAGGCTCACCATTGAAGCAAGTGTGTCTGATAAAGGGGCCAGGAAGAATACACACTGTTTAAAAACACCAGCACACATTGCTATGTCAGTGTCATTGCCGTGCTAACAAATGTATGTAATCGTGTGGTGGTTCATTTTATTAACGAATGAGGTAAACATCCAACGCTTGATAGCAATACAGTCAGTAGTTGTATATCTGGTGCTGAAATTCTGTTCTCAGTCATACGTTCTGCCATCTGGTGGTGAGGAGAGGAACTGCAGCAGCTCTGCTGATTGACTTCCACCACACAGAATGTCTTGTTTTAGCACGTTTTGCAGCCGGGACAAATCAACATTGAGTTCCTCTCTTTCTTCTCAATATTTATCCTTTTCTTCTCTATCTCCTTTTTTCAGAGCTGGGAAATTAAATAATCATTTAGAAGCTGCTATCCAGGAAGCCATGAGTGAGCTGGACAAGATGTCAGGCACTGTGAGTAACTCTGATTCTCTGACTGCAATGTATTACTGATAACATAGCGATTCGAGATGCGCTGTGACGACTCACCGCGGCTCGCACGGTAATTTCTGGTGTAGGTGTCTGCCAAAGTAATAATCAGAATCAGCCGACGGATTACCCTCTTCACCCCAACCACAGAAACTGAACTGACTGTTTAACTGGTCACATGGCGACGTGAGAGAAACTGCACCTAATTCAAATTTTAGGCTTAGCTTCTAGCGCAGTGGTTTGTTGTGTTAACGATAACGAGTCTTTATTAATCACATATACATTACAGCACAGTGAAATTCTTTTCTTCGCATATCCCAACATGTCAGGAAGTTGGGGTTAGAGCGCAGGGTCAGCCATGATACAGCACCCCTTAAGGGCCTTGCTCAAGGGCCCACCAGTGGCAGCTTAGCAGTTCTGGGGCTTGAACTGCCGATCTTCCGATCAGTTACCCAGAGCCTTAACCACCAAGCCACCACTGGGGTGTCGTGCGTGGTAAGAAGTTTTACCACGGCGAAAGAAAGGAGAATTAGCAGAGTAGCTGCACTGCAATTCAAATAACCTGTCTATAGTTTGGTGGTTCTGCCTTTTATGCCTTCTTTTAAATTAATAATAATTAATTCCACAATTCTGAAAGAAATGCAAATAAAAACTTTACTCTCTCCATTTCAACAAGTTGTTTCACAGTAACTGGTCTCATAAACAGAAAACACATTACTCACATTAACATGAATACATGAACTAAATTCTGAAGATTAAAGTAAGATTTCTTAACTTGTTGGGTTAGGGTTAACCTAACTTTTCTTAACTTATCTCTCATTCACTCACCACAAACAAAAGCATTTCTACTTCATCACTGACATCAAACTGGTAATATATAATATACACTTTTTATATATTGACACTAACTGGATATGAAATACACTACTCTACAAATATAGTTTTCTGTGCAATATATATACTTTTTTGTCAACATATATTTATTTAAATCTTTTAATGGTGTATTGGAGCTTTAATTCAGCGCGAGCAGTGCGGCAAAAAAAAATTCGATTCGATGCCGAAACTCCTGCTTCACTGCTGCTCACTTCCAGTGTAAAATTTTATCAGTACAGAGATTACAAACTGCAGTTTTGTCATCATTCCACACAAGAGACATCTTTACACAAAGCACAAAATCGATCTGTTTTCCCGCCCTCTTTTGGTTGGCAGGATATAATCGGCCCTGATCATTGGATGTCTTTAAATTATCGGCCGATAGCGTGAAAAATAGCCTATCGGTGCATCTCTGGCGTTAACCCATTTTTATAAAGTTTACATTATTCTTTCGTGTCCTTGGGCACATTGAAAAGCCAAAGACGACAGTTCCTACAATGATTTTCCTGTATGTATGATAGAAATAAAAAAAGACAGTTATTCTGATCTTGCAGAGTTTCACAAGCAACTCTCCCGACACTAAAGAGGTAACAAGCCTCTAGCCTCAGAGTAACCGTAGGTAGTAACAGTTAAAGCGCATATTAAACACACTGCTATGCATTAGTGTATATTTTTAAACAAACCACAATCTTATCCGACTGGTGCTTGGTACATATATGCTTTTTAAACATTATGTCTCTAAGGGCGCTTTAACACTTGCTGCTGACCAGATTCATGTTCTCCTCATATTCAGTCACTAATAACAAATTTTCCTTCTGCACTTTGTCCTACATATTTGTTCCCCCCACCCCCAACACGGAGTTGTAACCTGATTGGTCAGGAGATAAGAAGCACTTGATGTCCCTGGTCAATGTAATAGTGTCAACGGTTTTTGTTCATGTCTTTATTTTTTAAAAATTCGTATTTACTTTATTTTGCAGGTTCATCCAATGTCCTCAAGAGAGCGAGAACGACAGATGAAACTGCCCAAACCCAAAAGGAGGAAGATCTCCAGATAACAGAGAGAGAGGAGTGAGCCTCACAGAATCCAGCCTCACAGAATCCAAACACACACTCGTTTTCCTGCGCCATGTCTCTCTCTCTCTCTCGCTCTCTCTCTCTCTCTCTCTCTCTCTCTGTGTGTGTTAAACTCAGACCTGGTGCTATGTCCTAGCAGATGGCTCATCATGGCCCCACCCTCACAAAGTGACTGACAGGTGCTGGATAAAGCCAATCAGAAATGGTGGCGATTTGACTACAACTCACTGAAGAACTATTTTTTTCTAGAATACAAAGAAAATATGGGGGGGAAAAAAGAAGAAAAAAAAATTACTGCATTTAAGAGAATAGACAGTCCAAATATTTCTGATACATTTTCAATGTGTATATAGACAATACAGAAATTTCATGGTGAAATCTTGGGAAGAAATGTAAATAGTGTACGATAATGCCATGTACAAGCAGACATTGCATACTTTATCTTCAGTTGTACAAAAAAAAGAAAGAAATCAAAGCAGAAAACGTCTACCAATGTGCTGGTTTCTATTCAGTTCTCGGCCCATATGGCCATGTGTGAATAGGATGAAATAGAGTCAGTCGGACGATTTTATGTGCTTCTTTTGGAGTGTGTGTGTGTGTGTGTGTGTGTGTGTGTGTGCGCGCCTATAACTGGCAGGAATGCAGATAACCTTAAACAATGTCATACACTCATGAGAGTGTAACAGAATGGCTGTTCACAGCTGTGTGTGTGTGTGTGTGTGTGTGTGTAGACAAGTGGACTTCACCCGCTGAACAGGACATGCACTGTTGCAGGACTGGCTAAAGTGTTTGGACCCCTGTAGTTTGGTCTTTTGATCACTGAACACTACCAGATCACATTTCTCATCCTGGCCGTATTCGTCGTTTATTTCTCTTGTGAGATTGGAAATATTCATACCACAGGCTATCAATTAAAAAAACAAAAACATCCAAGCATATTGATGAACCACCGATGATAAATATCACATGACGTGTGCAAATGTAACAGTCATCGAGGTCTAACGGTAGTTTTGCAGTTTATGGGGCCTTATTTTATTTGAATTTTTTTGGTTATAAATTATTTCTGTACAGTATTCTGTATTTATTTTAGCTGTTCAATTGTTCTTGGCAATAATGCAACCCTGAGCAAATGCTCTGTAAAGCCTTACATGTGTATGTATAAAGCTTATATCTATATGTATCACTCTTACTTGAGAGTTACAGCCTTCATGTTCAGTATTATTCCTCTAACAGATACCTATATATATTTTTATTTTGCCCCATGCAGCGACATAGCTTGATACTATTATAGCATATCGGTGTTACTGTTACTATTTTTCCGTTGCAGCAGTGTGTAGGACAGCTTGATGAAACTCTGGTCAGATCTTCAAGAAGAGAGCTGTGAGTTGATTTTATTGATGTATACAGTGTTATTGTTTATCTGTGTAATACCATATCTGACCACCAGAGGTCCGAGGGGAAGAGATAACAAAGGGAGCTCTGTGTACGTCGAGTTCGCGATTTGGGTACAAGTTTGACACTTGTAGCATGTGATCCATTGGCATAGAAAGATACAGCTGACCTCAAATCAGACTGTGAAATAGAAATGTAGAGTGAGCTGTAACACTACAGTCTTATTTGAAACACTAATGAGAAAATGGCCGTATTCCTCATAAGTCGTGTGTGCACACTGACCTGATAAGTTAGAATCCCACAGCCAGGAGAGCAAAATTGGCCGTGCTCTCTGGTCAGAAGGGGTGATGTTACTCTTTCCAATGTCAGTAAGAAAGAAATTAACCTGTCATAACCATCAATGGAATTATGTATGCGGAAGATGGCTCTTTCTTCCTGTGGCGTAGCAGGCACAACAGTTTGAAACTTTTTGCATGTCTTAGAGGGAAGGACGTCTTAGTCTTCACCCTCCCTGGTTGGTAGCTGTCGTGTGTTAAGGGAGACCCACCTAGTGGGTAGGAATTGGCAAGAAAATATGGTAAAAATAAATAACGATGTCACCCAACAACATCCAACCAGTCAGTACAATGAGGTGTCTTTTGAGGTGTGGCTTTAGGAAGAGGTGACTGTACCTTTAAGATGAGGTAAGAATATACCTCATGCAGGAGGTTACTAAAAAGGAATCATGAAAAAACTTTGATACAAGGTAGATCTCTGACTCCATCACCCTGGAACAGGGAACAAGTCAGATTATGATGTATTGATGTACTGACTGGCAAAACATTTCAGTATTTTGTGTGCATGTGTGAGAAATATACAGTTACACAGAGGTAGTGGGGTTTTGTTTTTTTTTGGTTTTTTTCCACATCCGGAATTTAATTCCCATCATTTTTGCCGTTATTGTTTTATCTTTATAGGAAATACACTACTAAGAGTTCTGAGTGCAATACAACAGAATATGGATCTGAAAGCAGCCATGTTGTGTCATCTGAATGTCCTGTACGTTTATCAACTTTCTCTTCGATGGCTGTTAGGCACAAACAGTCAAGAAGTCCCTGATTTACGTAACTTTAACATGCTTTACTAATGGTTTCCCATGCTGAAGTCTGCACTGTGCGTGTCCCAAGGTTCTGGTGAAGTCCACTCCGAGCACAGGCCACAGCCCTGTCCCTTTCGCTCACAGTGTCTCAAGGTCAAAACCAGTTTTGTGTTCAGATACTCACTGTTGTCCATGGCTTTCTGCTTATCTACGTTTGCTAACTTTCTTTTCCTGAGGGTTTTTCTTTCTTTCTTTCTTTCTTCGTCTCTTTGCTTGCTCTTTATCTGACTGGTATGACCAACCTTTACATCATCAGTATCGGAGGATTTTTTTTTCCTCCTCTTGAACCAACATGTAACTAAGTATATATTTTCTCATTGATATATACTTTACAGCCTTTGACTTTGCAAAGTATGTTGTGCACTTGATTTTATTCGTTTCAGCTAGCTATGATGCTGATCTTAGGGATAGTTTGTTAAAGTCAGTCATTTCTTATTGCTCTTTTTCATTTGCTTTCGTTTGTTTGTTTTTTAGATTTTTATGGGTTGTCCTGAACAGCAGTTTTGTAAATATTGTGAACATTACAGGTCATACTGTGATGTAACATTGAAATAATGTTGCACCGATGTTTCAATTAAAAACTGATCACTCATACTTGAAATTCTTGTGTAACCAACGTGGTTTGCTTGTTTGTTTTTTTGTTTGTTTGCCATGACGTTTTTGTCATGACTACTTTAAAAGGCTGCCAAACTGGGTGGGTTCCCCATTTTAAAAATTGCTATTTTCATATCATTAGACTAAACACATGTAGAAATTGACTAGCATAGTCAAAAATAATATAATTGGAAAAGTTATCCACTTTTTTACATCGGTATATAAGTGACATGTAGCAAATATAAAGACTATTATAAACCTATCATGCTTTACAGCCAGCATGATTTTTCTTTACTGTTTAACAAGCACTTATTCACTTACACTATGCATTTAAGTGGTTTGTTGTTAGAGCAGGGCTTCACAAACCTTTTATATCCAGGAAAACCTTTAGCTGTAAATAAATTAAAAGTCTTATTTGGTTGACCACTTCTGGTTGGAGATTTTTAACTATAAATGTCAACAGGAAAAGTGAAATAATAATTCAAATATATAATATACCTGATTTTACACTGCTACATGGACAGAAACATTAACAGTGCTCAAGTCTAATCGATCCCTTGTATTTCAATAAAATGCTGCCATCTAGTGGTTCTAATAAGCCATAGACACGAAAGCTTATTCGTTTAATAATAACAAAAGTCATTAACATCAAACAATACACGAGAGCATGATATAAATAGGTATCTATTATACAAAACTGAGTTCACTGAGAAGCTACAACAGCTTCCCGGTCTAACTTTCGATGCTGTTTTCTGCACATATCTGTCTGGTTCCTGTATGTGGTGATCCTACAGACATTCTACAGAAGTTCCTATGGCAAGAGGAGCTACATCGATCAGCCATAACATTAAAACCACCTGCCTAATATTGTGTACATCCACCTTCTGCCTCCAAAACAGCTCTGACCCGTCGAGGCATGGACTCCACAAGACCTCTGAAGGTGTGCTGTGGTATCTGGAACCAAGACGTTAGCAGCAGTTCCTTTAAGTCCTGTAAGTTGTGAGGTGGAGCCTCCATGGATCAGACTTGATTGTCCAGCACATCCTACAGATGCTTGATCCGATTGAGATCTGGGGAATTTGGAAGCCAAGTCAACACCTTGAACTCTTTGTCATGTTCCTCAAACCATTCCTGAACAATATTTGCAGTGTGACAGGGCGCATTATCCTGTTGAAAGAGGTCATTGTGATTAGGGAATACAGTTAGCATGAAGGGGTGTACTTGGTCTGCAACAATGTTTAGGTAGGTGGTACATGTCAAAGTAACAGCCACATGAATGCCAGGACCCAAGGTTTCCCTGCAGAACATTGCCCAGAGCATCACACTGCCTCCGCCAGTTTGCCTTCTTCCCATAGTGCATCTGTGTCAGACCACAATGCAATCCTTATATTCTTACATTCCAATCGTCTACACTTTAGAGAACCGACATTATATTGGGGGAAGTACTATAGAAAAGTGGCTCTTTGAGGCTTCATTGGATAATTAATGGTTGTACTTGTAACTCTATTGGATAAGGAAACACTGTGTTTATAGGGATCTACATAGACCCTTTAAGAGTTCCTTCAGAGGAACAACTGAAGAACTCTTCAGGCTTCTGTATTTTAATATTACAACTCTTTTCAATGAATCAAATCATTGGGGTCAGTTCATCAGGCAGAGTCGTCTCTTTCAGCTCCCAAATGGTTTGTTGATGGATGATGAGACAATGGGCCCCAAACACCCACCGCTTCCCACTACATCATAGGCAGGGCATGGCGTTAGATGACACTGTTTTTAAGTGATATAACAATTATATACAAATAGAGCAGAGATTTAAGGACATGTAACAAAGTCAGCAGCATGTCAACAAAATGCAGAGGATTCGGCCAACAAAGTCCTAAACACCCACTTTGAAGGTGTAATGATGCTTTCGTTCCTGTGACATCTTCAAAGTTATTGTGTGGACTATTTCTTAAGGACTTTTGACTCGGGTTAGTTAATAAGAGTGACTTTATGCAGAGGCTCTGGCTTTTGTGTCCTCTGACTCCTTGGGCCCCTGGGCCTGTGCCTAGTAGACACATTCAGTAATCCATCCTTACTAGTGGTTGTCTTTGTCGAACTATGAGTTCCATCCATCCATTTTCCTAACTGCTCATCCTACACAGAGTCACAGGGAGCTCAAGGTGAGGGACAACCTGGACAGGCTGTCAACCCATTGCAGAGCACAATCGCACACATTATAAACAGTTTGGAAATGCCAATCAGCCTACAACGCATGTCTTTGGACTGGGGAAGGAAACCCCTGAAGCACGGGGAGAACATGCAAACCCTGCGCACACAGGGCAGAGGCGGGATTCAAACCCCCAACTCCAGAGGTGCAAGGTACTAAACCACCGTACCAATTGACATTGCCACATAGCTGCTTTACAGAAATCCTAATGTAGATTTAGACCCATATTGAACAAGCAAGAGATGACTGAAGAAAAACTCCTGGAGACAACGTGAAGAAATCTAACCTTCTAATGAATAAAATAACCATACATTGCAATAGACTGTCTGAAATCTATAAATAATAATAATAATAATAATAATAATAAAAAGTGCACCTTTGCACAGTAAGCATCCCTGCATTGTTATTGTACCTGCAGTGTCTGTGATTAATTAAGACGACTTGTTTCGGTTTATCCTGAAATCTAATCATCTCCTACTATATTACAGTACATCAAGAGTAAGAGTAACAGTATTGCCTACATCTACAAAAGAAGAAGAAAAAACTGACTCAACTAAGAGTCGGCTATCGAAGTTCACCTGAAACATCCGACTCGTTCGCTAGTGACTCATCATTATTAAGGTTCCCGCGTAGTTTAATTAACGGCACCTGCACCCACATGGCGCGCGCGCCACCTTCTCACTTCCTCAGCCCTGGTGCACCTTTCGGTTCTAATATGTGTGCTTTTCCTTCCTGCCTCGACTCAAGACTTTTGTGGTGATAAATACTTTTTAAAAAAAAGAAAAAAAAAAAGCTCAAATAAGCGTTGCGTGTTGAACTCTGGATATTTTTACCGCGCAGAAATGGAGCAGTGCGGAGTCAGAGTGATGTGTCGGTTCAGACCTCTGAACGAGTCAGAAGTTAAGAGAGCAAACAAACACGTCATCAAGTTTAAAGGCAGAGATTCGGTGGTGTTCAGTGTAAGTCTTGTCTTGAGCTGTTTTCTGTTGTAGGGTGTCACGTGACTGCAGTGATTTTTTTTTTTCCTATCAGGAGATATTATTATGGTTTATATTATTCACTAAATAGAAATTAAGCGAGTTTTAGTGCCATTCTACTAAAACTCTTCAAAGTGCTAAAACATGTTAGGTCTCTCTGAGAGGAAACCTGCTAAATGGTACCTTAGTAAAGGTGAAAATATCATTCTCACATGTTCAACTTAAAAGTGTGTGTGTGTGTGTGTGTGTGTGTGTGTGTGTGTGTTTTTTTCAGGGTAAGCCTTATGTGTTTGACCAGGTTTTGCCACCCAACACGACGCAGGAGCAGGTTTATGAATCCTGTGCTAAAGACACTGTCAGAGGTAAAACCTTGCAATGTTGATTGGAGACACACTCAGGTTGTTTTTTATTTTAATTTGAAATTCTGTGTGTGATATTTAGATGTTTTGGGTGGCTACAATGGCACCATATTTACCTATGGCCAAACGTCATCAGGGAAAACGCACACTATGGAGGTGAGTGTTGTGAGCAAGTGTGTGTGTGTATGTGTGTGTATGTGTGTGTATGTGTGTGTGTGTGTGTGTGTGTGTGTGTGTGTGTGGGTGTTGATTTTGATCTTGACACCCACTTGTTTTACAGGGGAGGCTCCATGACCCTGAGATGATGGGGATAATTCCTCGTATTGCTCATGACATTTTCGATCACATTTACTCCATGCAGGAGAACCTTGAGTTCCATATTAAGGTGAGTTGCAAGACTTGTTTTGTGCTATTGAATGGGTTTTATACCTGGATGTACCTATTTCACTCCAGCAGTTACAATTTTTTTTTTTGTTTGTTTGAATCTGCCAGTGAAATTTTTGAATTAACTACTACTTTTTTCCCATTTTCTATTGGTTCTATGAACAAATTAGCCATTCAAACCACATTGGTGCATTTACTAAATATGAATGCTTGAATGGTGAGATTCATAAACTTTTTTTTTTTTTTTTTTTTTTTTTTTTTTGGGGTACACTGATATCCATACATTGATAAACACCTCTACCTGGATATGTATACATTTTGTGGTGCACACACTGATCTCGTGATCTTGTGTCTCGACTCTTACAGGTTTCCTACTTTGAAATCTACCTGGAGAAAATCAGGGATTTGTTGGATGGTAAGGGTTTACAACCCCAGTTCTGAAAAAGTTAGGACAGAAAGGAAAATTGTAATAAAAACAAAGTGGAGTGATTTGTAAATGTACTTTGACTTGTATTTAAACAAATAAAATGTATAAAGACAAGTTATTTTATGTTTTACCTGATCAACTGCTTAGCTTTTTGAAGGTAAACTTTTATTTTGAAATTGATGCGTGCAACACGTTCCAAAAAAGGTGGGACTAAAAGCGATGTGACAAGTTGGAATAAGAAGGTGAGGCAATCAGGTGCGGCAATCGTCTAATAATAGTATATAAGGAGCCTCCAAAAAACGTCTAGTCTTTCAAGAGCAAGGACGGGTCAAGGCTCGCCAATCTTCCAACAGATGCATCAGCGAATAATCCAACACTTTGAGAACAACATTCCCCAAACTCAAATCTGTAGGATTTTGGGCATTTCACCTTCTACAATATAATTAAAAAATTCAAGGAATCTGGTCAAATCTTGGTGCGTAAAGGGCAAGGCCAAAAATCACTTCTGAATGCACGCGATCTCCGATCCCTCAGACGTCACATATTCTGACATGGGCTCGGGAATACTTTGGTAAACCTTTTGTCAGTCAACATCATTCGCCGCTGCATCCACAGATGCAAGTTAAGACTTTACTATGCAAAGCAGAAGCCATACACTGTTCAGAAGCGCCGCTGACTTCTCTGGGCTCGGTCTCATCTGAGATGGACAGTAGCACAGTGGAATCGTGTTTTGTATTATAAATTAAAATTACTAAGTAAAACCTCAAATAATGTGCTTTGAGTATAGTACAGGGTGATCTGAATTTTCAAATGACTTTTTTTTGTTTGTTTGTTTGTTTTTTGCATTTTCCATACTGTCCCAACTTTTTCACAGTTGTGGTTGTATATATTGTTATAGCCATGTGAAGTAGTTTATTATTTCTGATAATCAGTCTTCATATATTTGTTGTCAGTCTTTGTCAGTTTTCAACAAATTTATATATTTTAATTATGTAGTGGAGTTCTGAAATTCTGCACCGTCCAGTATTTGCTGTCACTGTCTTCGTAAAAAAAAAAAAATTAAAAACATAAAAATTCCTCTTCAAGCTCTAACATTTCTGAGAGTCATGTGACGTACCTTTTTATATTGGTCTGGAAAATGTCTGATTTAACAATTTTTGTGTGTTTGTAGTGTCAAAGACCAACCTGCCGGTGCATGAGAATAAAAATCGTGTTCCATATGTGAAGGTAACATGGTTCATTACAGCTAGTGTTGAGTACATTACTGAAAAATTATAATCCAATACTGATGACAAATTCCATGACTAAATATGTCATTACAGCAGCAGTTCTTCGCTTTTCTAATCATAAAGACTATATATACTATATACTGAACATCCTGCTATATATACTATATACTGAACATCCTGCTGATCTTTAGTCTTCTACACCTGTATATTATATTGATTTATAATCTGGTATCACCCAGAAGAGGGTGGGTTCCATTTTTCTGTCTGGTTCCTCTCAAGGTTTCTTTGTCATCTCGGGGAGTTTTTCTTCACGGTCATCTAGATCTAAATCTACATTAGGATTTATGTAAAAACAGTTTTGTGGCAATGTCGATTGGCATGGTGGCTTAGTGGTTAGCACGTTTGCTTAGTACCTCCGGGGTTGTGGGTTGTGGCCTACGCCTTGTGTGCATGGTCTCTCAGTGCTTTGGTAGTTTCCTCCCCCAGTCCAAAGACATCCATTGTGGGCTGATTGGCATTACCAAATTGTCCGTGAATGTGTGTGCAATTGTACCCTGAGATGGGTTGGCACCATGTCCAGGGGCCCTTGTGCTCAGAGTCCAGGCTCTCCTGTAACCCTGTGTAGGATAAGCGGTACAGAAAATGAATAATGCAGAGGTTTAGGCTTAAAAAGTGTGAAATGCTTTTAGAAAAAGAAAAAAGGGTAATCTATTTTAATCGTGTGTGGTAGGGTTGTACCGAGCGCTTTGTTTCTAGTCCAGAGGAAATGATGGAAGTGATTGATGATGGAAAAGCAAACCGGCATGTAGCAGTAACCAGTGAGTGCCTTTTGACTTCCACTCATCTTTAGACCTGCCTTATTAACTCCTTTGACATAAACCATTTACTAAATACATGGTGTATGAGATTTATTTTAAACCATTTTTTTTCCTCCTGACCACTTACATTAGTTCCTGGCTATCTGTGGTGTTGTGAGTCATTATGAATGTTGGTATTTTTTGTGTGTGTGTGAGATATGAACGAGCACAGCTCCCGTAGCCACAGCATCTTCCTCATCAATATCAAACAGGAGCATTTGGACACTGCGCATAAACTGACGGGAAAACTCTACTTGGTCGACCTGGCTGGCAGCGAGAAGGTATGAATCAGGTTCTAGTCGACATAGACATTGAAGAGACTTTAGGTTTATTCGAATACCATTCGTTTTGCACAAACAGGAAGTAAAATATTTTTGTTGGTGTTAAAATGCTGCTTGGCATTGACGATGGATTGATTTAATTTGTCTTATTAACTTCAAGACAGAGAAGAAATGGATTGACTTATTTATAATTGCTGTAACATAAGTGACACCAGGAACAAACGTGTTTAGCAATATTAAATATATCTGTGAACGGATAAAAGAACCACTTGTAAAGTGTAAAAAAAAAAAAAGTCTTTAGCATTGGAAAGTTGCTATGCTATGTAAGAGAAATAAAACATTTCAGGACATTCTGTTATATGAAATGAATCAGCTTCAGTTTGGTAACTGTCACTCTACTTTGGCAAGTTGCATCACACGAATGTGGTGTTAATTATTTTTCTATAATAGTATCTCCCCAAGTGTTTTACTCCTTACTTGTGTCACAATATGTGACCTGTAGTTTTCAAGATATGACTTTATGCTCATATCACCGTGTGTGTAATACATTACAGCCAGACTCGTACAGAAAAAACATTCTTGAAGCTCTCTCAACCATTGTTGATGACATGTTTCTGAGAATTGTGTGTGGACATCATTGTTTCTGCTGTCATCCTGCAGGTCAGTAAGACAGGGGCCGCAGGCGCCGTGCTTGATGAAGCAAAAATGATCAACAAGTCTCTATCAGCTCTTGGCAATGTGATCTCTGCACTGGCAGAGGGGACTGTAAGAGATTTCCACTCTCTGTAGTTTGTGTGTCTAGCAGATATTGCATCATGTAATGTTGCCAGGTCTGTATGAAACTCCAAAACCATGATTACCATTGTCAAATAAAAGGGGAAAAAAAAACAAAAATATAAACCGTGTCAGTAATGTGTTGGGTCACAACCACGTGTTCATTTTCAAAGTCCTACAATAATCTTGTGTTTTAGTTATTATACCTCTATTTTCAAAATAAAGAATAGCCAAGAGTGAACCATCACTGATGCACAGCAAGCATACAATAAATGTGTTTATTTCTTACACTTTTCCTACAATTACAATAAATAATAGATGCACTGTTTCACCTGTTTCTGTCTCACATGCTGCACACAAGTAATATATTAAAATCAACTTGTGGACGCAGATCAAAAGTATCACAGGAGGACAGCAGACCTGGCAACCCTGTCATCATGGACTGTCTGTGTTTTATATCAGAAAAGACATCGTGATCAGGAAATGCATAAGGTCTTGTGTGTTGTAGAAAACTCATGTGCCGTACCGTGACAGTAAGATGACGCGCATCCTTCAGGATTCTCTGGGTGGAAACTGCAGGACCACCATCATCATCTGCTGCTCTCCATCTGCCTTTAACGAGGCCGAAACGAGATCCACGCTTCTCTTTGGACAAAGGTGATGTGTAAATGCATAAAGGTGCTAAATAATACAGCTATGTGGAATCCATTAATACACAAAAAAAGAAATAAAATAACATTTTCTAAGGGGTGTGTGGGAAGAGGTAAATGTATTTCCAGATTTATTTTTCACCTTCTGATCTCCTCACTGCAATTACACTTTGCTTAAATGTGACTTGACTCCCTGTAACTGATTGAGACGAGAGCAAATACCCATTATTATTTTGTGGTAGTCTAATACAATGGAAAATATATGTAAGTGTTTGTGTGTGCGTTTTCCCCCCATCAGAGCAAAGAGCATCAGAAACACGGTGTGTGTGAATTTGGAACTGACAGCAGAGGAGTGGAAGAAGAAATATTACAAAGAGAAACAGAAAGGCGTTAATATGAAAGAGCTCGTAGACAAACTACAGACAGAGCTCAATCAGTGGAAGACTGGTGAGAGAAGGAAACGGACATAATTGACATATTAGAGGGGGGAAAATCTAGAAAGTTCTACATGAGGATCTAGAGAGTTTAATCTTGACTGTGTGTTCATTCCACGTGTTATATAGTTCTCCTTCTGTCACTGGTGCCTTTACCTTTACATCTAACGTCTTCAGGATGCTTGTGCCGATTTTGAGGCACAAGCCTTTCCTTTTCTAATGGTGTCCAAATTTTAGGCTGGGCTTTAAATCTCAGATTATCCTATCCCATGGCATCCCACGGATCGGCCGCTGGATAGATTATAGAAATTGGGGAAGGCACCTGAATATGTATATGTGGTGTATCTCAGGTGTGTGTGTACCTGTGACGGAGAAATTGAGTGACAAAAAACAGGAAGAGCTTAGTGACCACGCACCAATCGTCAGTAATGGCTTGGCTTCTGAAACACTGGCCATGGAGAACAGTCAGTACGAGGAGAACATCAACAACCTGTACAAACTACTGGATGATAAGGTGTGTGTGTGTGTGTGTGTGTGTGTGCGCGCCTGGATGACTTTACAGTCACATGGCGGTGTTAAATACACACATGATGCATTGGACCTACATCTGCTGATCATTTGAGCTATTAGAGTGAGTAAATGATGGATTGTGTGTCTCTGTAGGATGAAGAGATTAACCTACAGACGCAGCTGGTGGAGAAACTGAGGCTACAGATGGAAGTACAGGAAGAGGTCAGGGACAATCATCTTCCTACAATATACTGTGAACATCAGGGGTTTGAGACTCTGGAGAGCATAAACCCTACAGAGATTTATTTACACACCCAATTTAGTCCACCATTCCTAATTCCTAACAGGGTTTTATAATTTTAAGGCTTTTTTTTTTTTTTTTTTTTTTTTTTTTTTTTTATAACCGATTTTTAAAAAAACTGTTTTGACTGGCAACTTTTTGACACCCAGTGTCTGTTTCATAACGTTGTCTATGATCGTCTGGGGCAAGACTTAAGTGTCTCATGACTAAAACAAATAGCAGAAATATTGTGACTGCTTTCTCTTTGTATCAACAAAAGTTCTAAGGATTCCTGCCACAAGAAGGGCACTGCATAAATAAACATTTTTTAAAAATTTGTTATTGTTGTTTTTAGTAGTAGTAGTAGTTAGAGTTAGTGATGAAACAGGACCAGTGCAATGCAGTATAGTGTTGTGGCTCTTCAGTATGAAGTTATTGTATATTTTGTACCACTCTATGAAGCTGTATCTACTATAACAAAATGAATGTAAAGCCAATACTAGTTAAAGTGTTTGTTCTGCTGTGTGTAGTTCTTGGCGTCGTCGCAGCGGGACTGCACTCGTGTTCAGGAGGAGCTGTGTTCTCTGCGGAGAGACAACGAAGACGTGAGGAGAGAGGTGAGGGAGGTGCTGTCTGCACTGGAGGAACTCGCTCTTAACTATGACCGGAAGAGTCAGGAGGCCTCCAACTCAACACTTACCAACCACACACTCAGCTCACAACTCGCTGTGAAGAACGTGAGTACATGGGCCACCCTATATACACACTCCATACACTTACTCACAGCTGAGGAGAATGTAAAACAAGGCTACATGGACACATTTACTCCCACTAACAGGACAAAGTGTGTGTGTGTGTGTGTGTTAGGAGATGCTAGAGGCCACTCGGAGCGAGTTAGTTGAGCTGCAGGAACTCAACGCTAGTCAGAAGAGGAGGACAGTGGACGTTCTCCATGTGCTGCTGAGAGATCTGAGTAACATGGGAGCCATCATCTGTGTTCATGAAATCAAAATGGTAAACAAACACATCCAGTTTAGACATGCACAGAACATCTGCTTGAGTTCTGATCATTTCTCTCTATCTCTCTCTCTTTTGCTGTCTGTGTTGTAGGTGTGTGAGGATGGTGTTTCTTTAGACGACGAGTTCTCAGCGGTTCAACTTTTCCTCACAAAGCTCAAGTCTGAATTGAAAAGCCTTATCATTCACACCAAACAGTTAGAGTCTACCCATGAGCACACCTCGTTCAAGATCCTGGCCAGTGACGGAGAGCTAGCTTCCTGTCACTTACTCATCTCTCAGGTGAGGTGGCAGATGTTTCAATCTCAAGCTTTGAGTTCTGTCTGAAAACCATCTGATTTCCTCACTGCTTATGTGAGGAGACTGGATAAGTTCTAAATAAAAACATTTTGCTTTAAATATGGTGTCCTTCACTAATATTGGCACCCTTGGTAAATATGAGCAAATAAAGCTGTGAAAAAATTGTCTTTATTGTTTAACCTTTTGATCTTTTGTTCAAAAAATTCACAAAAATACTCTGCTTTTATGGATATCAAACAATTGCCAACAAAACACAGGTTTATAAAAAAAAAAAAAAAAAAAAAACAAACAACTTATTTTACTTTTGTATTATTGGCACCCTTTCAGTCAATACTTTGTGCTACCTCCCTTTGCCAAGATAACAGCTGAGTCTTTTCCTATAATGCCTGATGAGGTTGGAGTATACATGGCAAGGGATCTGAGACCATTCCTCCATACAGAATCTCTCCAGATCCTTCAAATTTCGAGGTCCACGCTGGTGGACTCTCCTCTTCACTTCACCCCACAGGTTTTCTATGGGTTTCAGTCAGTGGACTGGGATGGCCATGGCAGGACCTTGATTTTGTGGTCAGTAAAGCATTTTTGTGTTGATTTTGATGTATGTTTTGGATCATTGTCCTGCTGGAAGATCCAACCACAACCCATTTTAAGCTTTCTGGCAGAGGCAGTCAGGTTTTCATTTAATCAATATACGTAAAATATATTTTTCTCATATGAATTCGTAGGGGTGCCAATAATTGTTGCACACCTATATTTAATAAAGACTTCCTTTGAATTCCGAAGGTTAAGACACGAAATTCCGCTTATTAAAAAAAACCATTCAAAGCTTAAACACTAACCAACCCTGAAGAGACGAAAGCATTGTGTCCATAGGGGTCAGTATGTACTGTCCTTCACAGCATATTTCTTTAAGCGATAACGAAGGACATCCTGTACTGAGGTGCTTCCCTTCTTGTTGCTATGACGACAGTACCAGGTGAAGATCAAGTCTTTGACGGAGTGTGTGCAGAAAGCTGAGGAGACGAGGAGAGCGCTGGAGATCACTCCGCGCATGCTTGCTGAAGAGTTACCCAAACTTCACACACATGGTAACTCTGAACAAGGAGCTGGTTATGGTGTAAATAAACGAATGTAGTCGCCTTTGAGGCTGTTATGGAAAATAAATAATGATAGCATGTGTGATTTATGTGATGAGAGCTACTGGTACCTCCATAAACTTGATCATTTTCAAATAACTTCATGTCCTGAAGCATTTTATTTCTCTTATACCACAACAATTTGTCAAAATTACAATTTGATACTGACGTTTAGTAATTTTTTTTTTTATCCATTGTAGATATGTTGTGTAATGTCTGTGTAACAAGTTCCTGTTATCACTTGTATTATAGCAGTTATAAACTGACACTCCCTCACCAGACTCTGTTCTTCCTCAGTCTCTTAATAAGACAAAAATGCAGCTTATAGCATTACTGATAAACCATAAATTCCTTTGTCCTGAAGACTTTTCCCATGGCTGAAGTGAATTCTTAAATATTGAGAGATTTCTGTAGTAACGAAGGAAATCATTCTACAATTGGAAAGAGAAGTAAAACCGTGTCATAATGAATACAATGTTTTCTCTTTGCAGAAAGCAACCAGGATTTGTGTGAACTTGAGAAGCAGAAAGAGCTCCTGAAGATAAACCAATCGCCGCAAAGCCAGGTATTATATGTGTGTGTGTGTGTGTGTGTGTGTAATATATAATATGTATGTATGTATGTATGTCTGCACAAAGAGACAAGAAACGTCTGGTCCAGAATTAATCTGCACAGTTACGTCTGTGAATTACTGCTAGAAGTGTTCATTTGAGTAAAAAGGCTCTGAATAGAATGTAGGAGTTGGTTTTACAAACTGTATGGACTTATTGTGTGCTAAAGTGCTAAACTCAGAGGTGTTATAACCTCTACGGTTTAGCCGTAACATTTACCATTTTTGATCCCATCCCTTGCTGCAGCGATAAAGGAGATTCCTGAAAACGACACTTCTCTTCACAGCTGGACTGAGACCAAACGTGAATAAAATTCACGTGGCGTAAAAAGCCGATTCTAATAGAAATAGCTAATAGAAAACAAGTATATAAAAATATAGAGACGCTGCTAATTAAGTAGTGGTCACATTTTTAGGCTTCTTAGTGTTGAAAACAGTGGAAAAAATAAATTAATAAATAACTAACTCTCTTGCCCAGTGGTATATGCTAGGGTAATTGTGGTCACTTTTAACCAGTGTTTTGTTTTGTTTTTTTCCTCTGCCTGCTAGGACTTTTTGTACTTTTATTAATATACATAAATATTACATTATTAATTTCTTACTTGTCTCCACCCACACTGCATAAAACCAAGTCCTGTTCCTAGCTGGATAGCTGCGTAACGTACGCGATCATTTATGCTGTTTGCAGCCATTTTGTTATTTCCTAACTCACTATGATTCCTCTCAATTTATGAACTCTTATGTACTTTTAGTAATCGTGATGAACTCCGTTTACATGTGTGTGTAGGAGAAGAACCAAAATATCATCTGACACAGAATTTTTTTGAGTGATTTTTCTACTCTGAAAAGCTTGAAGAAAAATAATGCTCACTTAGAGACTTAAAAATCAGAGATCTCTGTGTATGTGTGTTTTTGTAGGGTGCTTTGAATGAGAGTCACAGAGAGACGCAGTCGAAGATGTTGGTTCAACTGCACGAGGAGTTTAACAGCAAACAGAGAATGCTGGACGAACTGAAGGAGTAAAAGAGCCTGCACACACACACCTTCTTGAAATGCTCATAAAATGTTTCATTATTAAATATCTTTGTTCCTTTCTCAGGTTTAATGAGAGTTTGGTGCTGGAGCAGAAAAGGCTTCAGTGTGAATATGAAACCCTGAGGATGCGTGTGCAGGAGAAAGAAATCAACCTACAGAAACTAATGTAGGCCTTATTGTATAAATCTACACACTCGTACAGAGACGCACGCACACACACACGCACTACAAATGAGCAAATCATGATGTAACACTGTTTTGTACACAGTGTGTCTAATGAGAAGACCGAGCACACCAGTGCTGAGCTGAGAGACTTTGAAGAGGCACTGGTGAGATTAAAGGGTTTTTCTTTTATATACACTCACTACATACAGAGGATATTTTTGGAAAATTCTGTACACTCTGACATGTTAGTTTGAATTTTACATCAAACATTTTAATTATCACGATTTTACCTTTGCATTGAAGACTGTAGAAGTGAATTTCCCTGTTTCTAACTTTCCCAAACAGTTCACTGCAGCAAAAGTAAACAGTCTCAGGAGTGCATTTGTTTAATTCTTGCTAATTTCCTCACCAATAATTTGTTGTTAAGACCATTTAAAAGTTTAATATTTGCCTTTTGTGTGTATGTGTGTTATAAAGTAAAATTTTAAGTATATGTGTTTAGGCACTGAACTCTATACTGAAGGTGTAAGATTAATATCCATGTTTAATAACAGGGACAGTGTCTCAGAAATCCTTATCTCTGTATCTGTGTGTGCTGTTTCAGGCCCAACAGCTCCGGTCTTTACATAGTTTGCGGACAATGTTTGTGCAGAACCTGACCACACATGTTGAAAAGGTACCTCATGATTATTATCTTGTGTGTAAAATGGGTCACACTGGTGGACTGTCTTTACCTGCTGATGTGTTGGTATTTGGTAGCTGGTCAGACCAAGCTGGATTTCTCAGTAGGAACATTAGCCTCGTAGTTCCAGTTCAAAATGTTGTTTTGGCCTATCGACTACAGTGCCCTCCACGAATATTGGCACCCTCAAGAAGGCTATGGAAAAATCATCTTTATTGGTTGACCTTTTGATATTTTGTTTTAAAAAATGAATTTTAAAAAGTCAGAAAAATACTCTGCTCTCATGGATAGCAAACAATTGCGCAAACAGGTTTATCAAAAAAAAAAATCTGTTATATGTGTGCCACAATAATTGGCACCCCTATGAATTCATATGAGAGAAATATATTTGAAGTATATCGCTATTGATTATTTTACATTTTGTAGTACACCTGGGTGACTAGGAACAGGAAATTGTTCAAACATGGCTTTAAATATGGTATAAAAAGGGGTATAAATATGAGGTAACGCACAGACCAAATTCCCTTAGTCATTCATAACAATGGGTAAGACCAAGGAATATAGCTGTGGTGTGTGCCAAAAGGTTGTTGAGCATCACAAAATGGGAAGTGGCTATAAGAAAAAAGCAGAAGCATTGAAAATGCCCATTTCCACCATCAGGGCAAAAAAGTTCCAGCCAACTGGAAATGCTATGAATCAACCTGGAATTGGACGTGTGTCTACAGCGAGGGTGAAAAGTATTTGATCCCCTGCTGATTTTGTACGTTTGCTCACTGACAAAGAAATGATCATTCTATAATTTTAATGGTAGATTTATTTGAACAGTGAGAGACAGAATAACAACAAAAAAAATCCAGAGAAACGCATGTCAAAAATATTATAAATTGATTTGCATTTTAATGAGGGAAATAAGTATTTGACCCCTCTGCAAAACATGACTTAGTACTTGGTGGCAAAACCCTTGTTGGCAATCACAGAGGTCAGACGTTTCTTGTAGTTGGCCACCAGGTTTGCACACATCTCAGGAGGGATTTTGTCCCACTCCTCTTTGCAGATCTTCTCCAAGTCATTAAGGTTTCAAGGCTGACGTTTGGCAACTCGAACCTTCAGCTCCCTCTACAGATTTTCTATGGGATTAAGGTCTGGAGACTGGCTAGGCCACTCCAGGACCTTAATGTGCTTCTTCTTGAGCCACTCCTTTGTTGCCTTGGCCGTGTGTTTTGGGTCATTGTCATGCTGGAATACCCATCCACGACCCATTTTCAATGCCCTGGCTGAGGGAAGGAGGTTCTCACCCAAGATTTGACGGTACATGGTCACACGGTACATGGTCACACAGTACATGGTCCATCGTCCCTTTGATGCGGTGAAGTTGTCCTGTCCCCTTAGCCGAAAAACACCCCCAAAGCATAATGTTTCCACCTCCATGTTTGACGGTGGGGATGGTGTTCTTGGGGTCATAGGCAGCATTCCTCCTCCTCCAAACACGGCGAGTTGAGTTGATGCCAAAGAGCTCCATTTTGGTCTCATCTGACCACAACACTTTCACCCAGTTGTCCTCTGAATCATTCAGATGTTCATTGGCAAACTTCAGACGGGCATGTATATGTGCTTTCTTGAGCAGGGGGACCTTGCGGGCACTGCAGGATTTCAGTCCTTCACGGCGTAGTGTGTTACCAATTGTTTTCTTGGTGACTATGGTCCCAGCTGCCTTGAGATCATTGACAAGATCCTCCCGTGTAGTTCTGGGCTGATTCCTCACTGTTCTCATGATCATTGCAACTCCACGAGGTGAGATCTTGCATGGAGCCCCAGGCCGAGGGAGATTGACAGTTCTTTTGTGTTTCTTCCATTTGCGAATAATTGCACCAACTGTTGTCACCTTCTCACCAAGCTGCTTGGCAATGGTCTTGTAGCCCATTGCAGACTTGTGTAGGTCTGCAATCTTGTCCCTGACATCATTGGAGAGCTCTTTGGTCTTGGCCACGGTCGAGAGTTTGGAATCTGATTGATTGATTGCTTCTGTGGACAGGTGTCTTTTATACAGGTAACACGCTGAGATTAGGAGCACTCCCTTTAAGAGTGTGCTCCTAATCTCAGCTCATTACCTGTATAAAAGACACCTGGGAGCCAGAAATCTTTCTGATTGAGAGGGGGTCAAATACTTATTTCCCTCATTAAAATGCAAATCAATTTATAACATTTTTGACATGCGTTTTTCTGGATTTTCTTGTTATTCTGTCTCTCACTATTCAAATAAACCTACCATTAAAATTATAGACTGATCATTTCTTTGTCAGTGGGCAAACGTACAAAATCAGCAGGGGATCAAATACTTCTTTCCCTCACTGTATATTGTCTCAGCGCACTGTGAAGAGGATGGTTCGAGTGGCCAAAAAATCTCCAAGGATCACACCTGGAGAATTGCAGAAGTTATGTCTTGGGGTCAGAAAGTCTCCAAAACTACAATCCGAAGTCACCTAGATCACCACAAGTTGTTTGGAAGGGTTTCAAGAAAAAAGCCTCTACTCTCATCCAAAAACAAACTCGAGCATCTTCAGTTTGCCAGACACTACAGGAAATTCAAATGGGATCGGGTTCTATGGTCAGATTAAACCAAAATAGAGCTTTTTGGCAATAAACACCAGAGGTAGTTTTGGTGCACACAGAGAGGTAGCCATATGGAAAAGTACCTCATGCCCACGGTTAAATATGGAGGTGACTCTTTAATGTTTTGGGGCTGTTTTACTACCAGAGGACCTGGACATTTTGTTAGGATACATGGCATCATGGACTCTATGAAATATCAACAGATATTAAATGAAAACCTGAATGCCTCTGCCGGAAAGCTTAAAATGGGTTGTGGTTGGATCTTCCAGCAGGACAATGATCCAAAACATTCAGCAAAATCAACACAAAAATGTTTTTTTGATAAACCTGTGTTTCCAATTGTTTGATATCCATGAGAGCAGAGTATTTTTGTGAATTGTTTTAACAAAACATCAAAAGGTTAAACAATAAAGACAATTTTTCAGCTTTTTTTGTTCATATTTACCAAGGGTGCCAATATTAGTGGAGGGCACTGTATATAGACAGTAAGCGGGGAAGCCATTACTTTCACATTGTACCTCTGATACTTGGTAGGAAATTGTCCACTTTAAACCTGCTAAACAGTAACATTCTGACACTACAGTATGGCCTTATGGTAGCACTTCCTCGACATTTTTACTACAGCATGTTTAACGTAATGATGGTGATTTTGCTGACTGCCAGAGCACTGCACCGGACTGTGAAGATGAAGAAAGCCGCGTGCTACATAAACATAAGGTCTCTTTCCTGGAGAACAACCTAGAACAGCTCAGCAAAGTCCATAAACAGGTAAACACACAAGTCTTAACAAGCAGACACATGATCTCAGAGTCTGTTGTACAGTTGTTTATACACATGACTATTTCATAAACTGCAGGGTTTTTTTTGTTTCTTTCATCATGTTCTCACACTTGAACCTTTGTGATTATTCACTAATCACTTTGTGTGAAAAGTTATGAGGGTTTGGTTTTTTTCTAGGTCTAGTGTTCATACTATTTACAGCTTAATTGGTATGAAATCAAATAAAATCCAACACATTTTATCTATACAAACTAATTCAGTCATGGATTTGACTGAATGTTTTAATAATAGTTAATGAATAGATATTAAATGCTAGGGCCAAAACAATAGAAAAATTGTTTTTGAGTCCTATGACTTCAATGCTGTGTAAATATTTCAGTACTTGGGAGATCTAAATTAAAATCTATAGAGTAAACAAACCATGGTTTTAATAGAAATATAATTAAGAGTGCACAAGTAAAGTATAAAACAGGGGTTCTCAGGTTTAAGCCAGGACCCCTCTTAACTTTAAAGAAAACCATTTCACAGACTCCCTCAGTACAGATTTATCTTATGAACATAATTAAAATTTTACACTGCAAAATAAATAAATATATATATATATATAAGCAAGTGAAAATATCTTAAATATAGATAATTTGTTTTAGTGTTTCATGTTCTAACATTAGATTTTTATTTTCTTATTCTTTTGGAATAATTTTTGTTTGGGAAAAAAATGCTTGAAATTAGCTAAATTATCTGCCAATAGGACAAGAATATTTCAAACTTATTTAGAAATCGGTTAAATAATCATATTTGGGTTTTTGCAATCTTATAATAGGAAATACTATGCAGATAAATGTGGGCACATTATTTAAACATGTACAATAATATTTGAATTCTGAATTTTCCAGCCACAGAACACATTTGTATTATTAGAATCACTTAAGTTGAGGACTAAGTTGATATTATTTATACCCATCGTATAGCAACAGAGAGCATTTATCCAAGTGTGTGTGTGTGTGTGTGTGAGAGAGAGAGATGAAGTTTCCTGATGTGAGGTCTCTTTAAACAATGTCCTGCTCCCTCTCACGGCAGCTGTTACAAGAAAACGCAGACCTGAGCTGTGAGCTGCCCAAACTGGAGAAGCGCGTGCGTGCAATGATGGAGCGGGTGAAGGCTCTGGAGTGTGCACTCAGAGAGACCAAACAGAGCACATCACAAGACCGCAGACTTTACCGGCAGGAGGTGGACCGCATCAAAGACGCATTACGAGCCAAGAACATGGCCTGCTGTGGACACTCTGCTCTTATCGGTGAGCCACGTGTGTGTGCAGATACACACAGACTTGTGTGAATGTCGTGAATCCACTTTCAGAATCTTTGCATGTTGGTTTGTTTATAAATATTGGCATGAAAAGGGAATTTTTTTTATATAGATATAAGTATAAATTTTTTATATTCCGATTAAAACAGCCATATTCCAGGGATTGTCTTAATCTGAATCAGACAGTGGAATTGCTGCATTTACGTGACTCAATACTAATTAGAATATTGATGTGCATACGTAAATTGATGTGTAAACGTAGCCAGTGATGGTGAAATGGGTCTCAGTTTGTTCTCTTGAAGGGAACCAATAATCTCACAAATCTAAATACATACTGCCAGTGCTTGTTTTTGTATTTTAAAATATAAAGTGGACAAACATGCTGTATATTTGTGTCTGTGGTTATGGTTACGGTTTGTTCTTGAACTTAGTCTTGAACATAAAACTGTCCTATTAAGTTTTTTGACACTGGAAAACTCGGTAACATGACAAGCTGCATTTATTGATTAAAAAAAAGAGAGGCTAGTAAGGGAATGTAACTATAAATGAATAAAAAGAGTGTGTGTGTGTGTGTGTGTGTGTGTGTGTGTTTCAGCTAAGCCTATTCGTGCCGGCCACCATCATGCCTTCTCTGTGACTGCTGGGAGAGGAGGACCAATCGTCTATAGCTATCACCATTTTTAATCTTCATTTTGTGTGTGTGTGTGTGTGTGTGTGTGTGTGTGTGTGTGTGTCCAATTGACTGTATTCACTGAGGACTTGTGGTAAATTAAGGGACTTGATTTGGAGATTTCTTCCTGTGGTTTTGGCCGTTTCTTCACGGCACTGTCTCAAATTAAATAAAATGAAATATTTTCTTTCAGCTGTGTGTTCTTTTATTACAGATTTTGATTTGGCTACAGAAGCAGGGGAAGCATAGAGTATTTAATATGGTGAGGTTATGTCTAAGCTGTTTATTTAGCATTTTTGGAAGGAGTCTCCCGTGTCAGTGTTTTGTAACAGTAAAAGGTAAAGCTGTTTCCACACAGTTTTCCTGTAACAGCACTTCACTGAGGTTTTCGTTCTTTGCTTACTGAAGGACCCAGGAAAACTATTCAAATTTTCATCAGTAAATTTAAAGAATCTTTTGTAGAGTCATGTTTTACAAAAATGTCTGACTTTTTAAGCTGAATTTTATTGAATGTTTGATTTAATACCTGGTATGTCAATAAACTAGAATACAAACAAGCAAACTTGCTGAAGAGAAAATTCCAGATTGTTCCATAACAGCAATCCTTTCACAAACACACCTGCGTCAACTCAAGTATGTTAAATAGTTAAATCAGGTGTATTACGGCAGAAATATACTGAACTACACTGGGTGTGATCTCTTCACTGTAAGTTAAGGAGAGGAGCTTTGGATTTCGTGCTATGAGTGAGTGAGTTTTTTTTGTTTTGTTTTGTTTTGTTTTTTTTTTTGTTTTGTTTTTTTAATTATTTTTTTTTTTGTCTTCTCAGGTGGAGACCAAGCTGAGTAGCACTGAGTTTGATCTAAGAAATCTAATAATCTAGAGTATTTTTACTGGATTTTATACAAATAAAGTATCCTTGAATTTTACTTCAGCGTAACCCCAATATTTAAAATCTGAATCCGTGTAAATCCTCCCAAAATAACCCTTGGTGTTTGTATCGGCTAATTCTATTGGTTTACAATGATTGTATTTGGTGTTGAAGTCTTTCTTTCTGACTGCAATTTAAGGTCCATCAGTATTAGTATTAGACTGACAGAAGTGTGTGATTTGCTTTAGTGTGGATATGTGAGGAAAAGAACCTTTCTGAAAGTCTGTATGGCTGAAAAAGACGATAACTACTGTGCAGGCTGTGCTGTGGTTGCTCTTGTGTATGATGGTGCTTGTGTGTTACATTATGCACTTCTCAGGCTGATGTGTTGTGTTGTGAGATTTTATTTATTTTCCCAGGCTGACTGCCTTAGTGATGCTTCACCTCTTGGGCTGTTCCGAATGCGGGTGTGAGCCCTGGACCCCCTCTCCGTCAGCATTGCTGGCTCTTTACACACTAAACAATACGGCTTTAAAGTGTTACTGCTCAAGTTCTGATGACATTGTGTAAACATTTCTTGATGCGTCCTGACGACTCAATTCAGATCTGAATGCTGCTGCAGAGTGAGTAGTTTTATGGAAACTCCTTAAAATGTGTGTCCTGTCCAAACTTGTTCTGACCCCTGTGGCTTTCCAAATTCTGTATCAAGGCAGTTTTGTTTCTTCTTGCAATGTCTTCTGTGTATTGTGTTTTTCTGGTTTTGTCCTGTGCCTGTTTACCTAGGGCCTCACATATAAAGTAGGTTAAAAAAATGGTGTGTGTGTGTGTGTGTGTGTGTGTGTGTGTGTGTGTGTGTGTGTGTGTGTGTGCATATGAATATTTCTTAAAGCTTCCTGTGAACGACTCCTAATTTATTTATTTATTTTTAACTCAGTTAAGTGTTTTGTTTTTTGTTTTTTAATTTCATTTGTACTGGCCTATGTAGATTTTAATGCCTGGTGTCTGTTTTACTGTAATTAATTACGTTATTTATCCAGTTACTCGATCATGTAACCCAGACACTTTCTACCAGTTCCCAATCAGGAATGACCTCATCATGAACTAGTTTACTAGTCTATGAGTTTGAAGAAAGGTTTTCCCCTTTTCATGCTTTTTGTCTTTTGTTGCATTTAAGGAACTGGCATGAGCGATATAATGTACACCGTAATAATTTCTGAGCATAACGACCATAAAAGAAATTAATACCTGTATGCTACAACTGTGTGATTTCCAGACATGGTGTGTACAGTCCAGGATTTGCTCCTAGATGTACAAGGGGAGAAAAGTCTTGTATCAATTACAGGATAACTCGCATGTAACAGCAAGCTGCTTCTGTTTTAATTTGAGTCTGCAATAAAACATAGCCTGTCTGACTTACTTTAATTACTTCAGTCCGTGGATTAGTGTTTTTAATCCGAATCACGGCACCACCTACAACCTGCTCTCTGTGGTTTGGGAGTATTTAAGCATCTATTACCTGCAGACGTATAGAAAGTCTCAAGAACTTCATTATTCTCGTATTATCCTCAGGTACTTATTCATCCAAACATGATTATGTATTCAAGTAACTTCTTTGTGAGTGAGATGGAGTGTCTGTATGTAAATGATCTGATAATAGTGAAACTCTACAGCAATCTCTCGGTCATCAGATTTAATACTGCACTGTTAAACCTTGCAGTGTGTTATACAGTTACTAACTGTATACTTGCCAGTGAATCTGCATGATCTGACCAAAAGTTCCACAAGTAGGCTTGCAGCAGTGCTTCTGTGAATCCTGGCAATATTTTCTCACTTGGAATTGAACACTAGGCTGACAGGCAGAAACGCTGTGTAGATCAGTACACTGAGAACTTTGATATACAAGGCTTCTGATCCCTGAAAGGTCCTGTGCTGTCAGTCTTTAATCCTGCGCTAATACTTGTGATATGCTACAGTAACCAGACACTGCAGTCACGTTCCTCAGTGCTGATTTATCAAAGCTCGCTCTAAATGTTATATGATCTAAAAAATCCACTTCAACAACAGAATCAGGCAACAGAGTGTAGTCCTTTAGAGCAGGGTTCATATAATACAGTCCTGGAGACCCGCTGCCCTGCACAAGTCCAATAAAAGTAGTAAGGCAGTCAAAATGTGTACAGTTACTCGGCTTTTTCACGCTGCAAGGTGTAAACAATGTAAATGTACCCCTAAAGGTACAAGTCATCCTTAGGATGCATGTTAAACTAGTTTAAAATTTTGCATTATTCACTTTTCTAACTGAAAGATGCATACCAAGGATTCAGAAGACCTCTTTCTGTGGGTACAATGCCAGTGATGTTAGTATCCTTAAATTCACGGGTTAGTATTATTATTTTCCATTCTGTAAAATGTCTTCACAATAAAGATACTGTGCTAATGTAGATCATGTCAGTAATTGCACTCTTTCACAGTTCTAACCATTCAATATAATTAACATAGAAAAATTACATTAAATAAGATCCAACAATTACTTTTTTGTAATAATTAAAGAATGACAGTTCATACTTTTTTCAGTTAATAGTTCCATTTAATTCTGTGGAGTGTTTTGAAAAACAGATTACTTCCTGTTCCAGCAGCATTCCTTCACCAACCTCTCTTTTTTCATATCTCTTGAAGTGAATAAAACAATAAAACACAGCTTGTCACAGCTACAGCTTTACCTCTGACTGTTACAAAGTGCTGACACTGGAGACTCCTTCCAAAAGCCTATATGTTTTTCTGTTAAATAACTGGTTTTTTGGGTTTTTTTTAAAAAAAAATACATTTATTATTTCAACTAAATTATGTGACGCCCCAGCAATGCAAGGCCCTGTGTAAGTTGTTACTAGTTGTTAGTTACTAGTAGTAGGTTATTAGAATGAATGCATTAATATAAACCTGGGATTTTTCTTGCAGCTGGCACTATTGTCAGGGCTTCTGTTATAGAAAATTAATCAAGACCATCTGACCAATCAGAATAAAAAAAACAAAAAGTGTGTGTGTGTGCATGGCCAGATTGATTCAGCTTGCATGTGTGTCTGCATTTGGTGTCGAATCCAAGCGTCACAAAGAGTGACTGTGCAACCACACGTGCGTGTGCGTGTGCGTGTGTGTGTGTGTGTGTGTGTGTTTTCATAGATGAAAGCAAGCCATTCTTGGGAATTTAATATTTAATCAGATCCTGCTATGATTTAGAAACTATTCAGGGGAAGATATCGGGGGGGAAACGGACAAGTGTTCACTCAATAACCCTATTCAGATATGGAAACCTCTGAGGACAAGTGTGGAATGATTTAGTGAGTGTGTACTGAATGCAGCTGACTAAGAAGAATGCAGATTCAGGAGGAATGTTATGCTTGAATACATTTTTAGACTTCAGTTAAAACTGAGATTACAGTACTGCATAAGTACAGGACAAAACACACAGTGTATGTCAGTTTAAATACTTTAATAACCTCCTCCACCACTGCATTTTCTTTCTTTGGTTGCAAAACACTCATTTAGTGCTTGTCTTTAGCCTCAGAGGTTTATATGATTTACATGTCTTCTGAGGATATAGGGTTGCTGTATTTTAAACAGGACAAACCATCCATTAGTATTGATGTAGAAGTGGAAGATTTGTGTGGTCCACCAGACAGAAAATATTGTGAATATTGTTCAAAGGGGGAAAAAGAGATTTGTGCTCATTCTAAAGATACAATTGTTCCTGTTTATTTCAATTATGTAGTCTTTTTTCTTCTTCTTTTTTCTCTTTTTTTGTACATCATATATTTAGCTAGCTAGATTAATATGAGAAAACCTGACAGGATTTTATATCCTATTAATGCATGTTCATAATCTTCACTACTACTGAATAGATGGTTAACAGAAAAAAAAGTTAGGTATAGCCATAAAACTGAATTTTGAAGGTTTGAACTATGGTGTAATAGACTGTTCGACTTTACAACAGTGGTGTGTCGTACACGAAGGAGTCGGCTCGTTGACTCGCATCTTTTTTGGTGAACAAGACGTATGTGTTTCCCTTGCCTGCATATTTTGACAAATGCAGCGCAAACCCATGTTATTTCGTAATAATGTCAGCCATACGAAACAACATTACGTTTCAAAATATCACAAACTTGGAAATGAGACGTTTGGAAGCCGAAAGAGCTGACTCTTCTTCATGAGTCGAGTCAAAAGATCTGACTCATTGAAAAGAGTCGTAAATCCCATCACTAGTTTACATGTGGACTTCGAGACACGCCCATCCTACTGATCGACCAATCATATGACACGCCCACTGAAGCATCTCACCTTCTTCAAGCCTCTCTTCACACCGGCGCTTGAAGATGAGGATGGAGTTAGTGGTTTAAAACGTTTATTCTTTTCTTAACAGATCACGTTTATCAACGAAACGTTACTGGTGAGTCTGAGTGAAACTCTTAACAGAGTCGAATATTATCTCTTTTTGTGTATTTATGGTTTATCTTTTCTGGTTTGACGCGGCGCACGCGCTCGCCTTGGAGCAACAGGTGCACGTAGGCGCGTGCACGTAGACGCGTCCGCGTGGACACCCAGAGATGGCGCGCGCGTGAATCAGAGCAGCTACACTGCCTGTCTGTCTGTCCAAGAGACGGGGACTCCTATCGGTCCAGCTCCTTTTTTCTTTGTTTGTTTTTCTTGTATTCTACAAAAAGTCAAAATTACCAAAATATTGTGTGTGAATAGGATGTGAGATCTGGAGCTGAGGAATTATCCACGGAAGTGTTTGTTTTAATGCTTTTACAGCCCACAGCTATTTGCAGATTTTTACTTATTATAGCTCCTAATATATGTATTGACTAAGTAGTAAAGCACTGAAGGGTGTGCTGTTTAAAAAAAAAAAAAAAAAAAAAAAGAATTAATGACTGGATGGTGTGAGCTAGTTACTGTAAACACTTCGAAGTGTTTTATTCCTCTTATTCCACAGCTGTTTACCAACAACTACAATTTTTATAGGCCACCTAATTGTTTTTTAAGGTTGTCCATGTCCATTCAGGACCATATCTCAAGAAGGAGTGGTTGAATATTTGTAGAATTGATATGGAGTTATAACTGCAATAAGCAGATGAACTGAATACATTTTGGAATTGATCCAAAAAGAGTCAAGGTCACTGCAAGGTCAAATGTCTGAAGTAGTACTTTTCATCCATTTATATTTTCATTTAATGTCGTGGAACATCCACAAACCAAATCCATTCCTGTTATGGGTTCAGTTGTAGCACCCTGTCCAGGGTGTACCCTGCCTTGTGCCCGATGCGTCCTGGGATAGGCTCCAGGTTCCCCGCGACCCTGTAGGATAAGCGGTATAGAAAATGGATGGATGGTTCCATTGTAGCAGCTATAAAGAGTCATTTTCTCACCAGCCTCTTGTTAATAAAAATACAGTTTATTTTACTCGGAAACTGCAAAAGACTTTCCTTTGTCTAGAAATGTTACAGCTACTGTCAGAGCTGCTGTTATAGAAAAGTACTCAAGTTCTGGATTTTGACTGGTCAGAAAGCGTTAACAGCCCTGTAATATAAATAATAACTATGTATTGTTGTATAGGCAAATCGTTGGACGTAAATGACGGAGGTCTCGTGAGAGCTCAGTTGTGAGGCTCAGTTACTCGTATCGTCACACTTCAGGCACACACACACACACTCACTCCGGATGAGTGTCTGTTGGAATGACGGAAGTGTGCTGAGTGTGTGTGAGAGAGATGGAGTGTTAGGAGTGTGTGTGATTGAACTTGTGACCATCTGAACATCTAAACTCCTACTGAATATTAATATGGCAGTGACGTACTGCAGTGCACAGAATATGAAGCTTGTACAATTTCTAAACTGAATTTAAAGGAAGAAACAGTAGATCTGTGTGTAGAACTGTGTGTTCTTCACTTATATTACTAAGTCACCCTCATCAAAACAGTAATCTCTAAAAGGACAAATAATACTGAAATAGATATTATTTTACATATACTTTTGACTGCAGAATTCATAAAACTCTACAAAAATAGATCGTTTTGCTTAAATGTTAAAAAAAAAAAATGCCCCGCTATCTCTGCCCCTAAACGTCCACTTCACGATGTAACTATGTTCATTTTGATTCATATGTTGTTTTTTCTGACTTTATGTAAACGAAAAGATGCGAATTTGCCCGTTTCCTCAATGAAATAGATCAATTTCAAAATATTTCAACATGTCCTGGTTACGAAAGCAGAATTTGAGGGGAGTAATAGCCATTTTCTCTACTTTTGTGGTACGAGCTATTAATACCCAGGAACAAAAAAAAAAATAAAAATGTGTTCCATTGTGTTATCGCTTTTTAGTAGAGATTGCATGTTACCGCTTCTTTTCTGATACGGATATTAAAACTGAAACTTTGCGTATCAGCCAATATCGATACTCATCTGATATTTTTGCTTTAAAATGATTTTATTTTTTAAATGGAGCACTTAAAATGCATAGGAGGGGGAAAAAACAGCTAAAAACATGACAAAAATCACTTGCATTGTAAATATAATAAAGTATAAAATGTAAATATAATTTTAAAAATCTATCCTAACAACAAATCCTTCTGTATGCAAACATTTACATTACATTAACATTGGCAAAAACACACAATTCTAATCATTTCTCTTTCTTACAGGATCAGATCACGTTCATTTTTTCCCCTGATACCCAATCCACCATTTTTCCTAGCATCCTGGGTATCAGATCAGTGTCGTCTCTATGTGCTAGATAGAGATTAGGTTGGAAAAATGCTGGAGTATTCCTTTAAGGTTTCATAATTAAGAAGACGCGTACAGCACATAAGATGATATTTAAAGGCTGAGGATTTATTCTTGCAGTTTTCCTGCTGTGAGAGAATCACACTGTGAGTGAAAGCAGAACCTTTAGAGATTCCCCTTTCACAATGAGCTCATACTGAGTCCATCTGCCACCTTATAATGGATAGACAGCTTAGATTGTCTCTTACAGTTTGCATGTAGACAGAAGCAAAGCTCTTTCATGCCCCTGAATGACATCACCAGCAGAAGAGTGTTTTTTTTAAAACCACGTTTAATCACTTAAACTAGTGAATTATTGGTTTAAATGCTATTATACATTTTTTTTAGCTTTATCTCGCAGGTTCAATGTGAAATATCTAGCAAGAAATCCAGTTTATTAAAAGGTGTCTCGTTGAAACACATTAAACCTGCAGTATAACAATTAAGCCTTGATTTATTCAAGCTTTTCTTTCTCAGGTTATGAACAGACGACTCATGGAGGGAACGCTGAGTAACTCTGCAATCATCCAATCATGGAAGTCTGCCTCACACTGACCGGGCTTCTTCTAGGCACGCTGCTTTCCGATTGGCTTACAGCCGTCCTGTCCCGGGATTTTTCTCTGGCAGACATCGTTCAGCTCCATCTGTCAGGTATTTTTTATGTTGTTTTTGTTAAAATTTACTGTGCAGCTCATATTAGAGTGATTTCAACGTATTTATGGAGAAGTAGAGAAACACAAAATTCATTTTGATGAATGGAGTATAACAGTGACTAAAACAATCAGACCTTTTGGTTTAATACTCAACTCTCAGGTCAAATATATAATTTTTTATATAAAAGGTAATTGACCCAAACACAAAACTCACTTGAGAAATCTTGTTTGTTTGTTTTTTTGGGTTTTTTTTTGCTTTTATTAAGATGTAGTGTTTACAGAGACATATTTGCAGTGGGCGTCTTTAGTGATGTGCAGTTTTCATTTTATCTCGCAAGTTCAGTGTGAAATATCTATCTTAAATATTAAAAGGTGTGTGTCACAGCACTGCATCAGTCTCATTGGAACACATTTCAATGCAGTTAAATTTTATAAAATATATTTTTTAAACAAGTTTATTTTATGCACGTACAGTATATGGATGTTGCATAACAGTTTATATGCTATTTATTAGATTTCCAGACCTATAGCTGGTGTGAGCATGCTTCTCCCTTTAAATAATTTAATTATATTGAAAGAATTTAAACTTTTTAAATATAGGAATGCTGTATTTGTCTGTATTTCTAGCTACTCCACACCCTGGAGGGTTTAAGTGCTTCACCTGTGAAGATGCTGAAGATAATTACTCCTGCAACCGCTGGGCTCCTGACAAATACTGCCCTAGAGGTACACACACACAAACACACACACATGTGCATTTGCATGTCTGTATTCCATATTTCATGTTTCTTTATAATATGAATTTCATTTCTGATTCTGTTTGTGGTTGAAAGTATAAACACGTTCTATACTTTCTATAAAAACGTTTTATATATACTTTTCAGTTGAACATTTTAACAATATAAACCCTTACGACAAAAAATATATATAATTTTTAGCATCACATTTAGTGTGTTAGATTTCCTTCACTGCTGCAATTAACAAAAAGGGTCAAATAGCTTTCATTTTAGTTGTTGTCAATCTATCAATAGTATATTAATAATGAAACCATCAGAATGATAAGTTTTCGTCTCTCTTTTTGAACCTTTCTTACCATTGAACACATTTTTAGATCATCTTTTTCCATATTTGACTTGATGTTCTGTTCTTGTTAATCGTTGTGTTAGTATAGGACACACTCACACTCTTAGACACAGCAGTTTCTTTGAATCGTTAAGGGTTCTTTGCTTCCTTTGAATAATAAGGCTACATTTTTCTTTTTGTCCCCATTCAGGAACCACAGGGGATGAAAACGTTTGCACTCAACACTAAGCATCAAAAATATCTGATGAACTGATCGGGGGAATAGTACTTTTTTATGATACAAGGATTCACCGAAAATAAATTAATAAAGAGAGAAATTAGGGGTAAAGGAAAAACTGTAATGAAATAAAAAACAATTGTCAGTATTAATATTTAATCACGTTCACCTTCGGTTGTGTAGTGAACTGATTTTCCCCTGACTGTCGCTATGTTCAAAGCATACAGTATGTCTCACCAAATGTTTTTAAAAAAAACTATATAGAGGCATGAATCACACAGTCACATGTAATACTCGTATTTATCGTTTATACAATTTTAATTACACAAATAGGTTTATGATTGACCTCTGATGTTTTTATGATCCTGTAAAGACACTAAATTCTGCTACACACGTCACCGGATGAATGACGATGGCGAAAGTGTCTCCGTCACAAAGCGCTGTGTGTCTCGGGACGAGTGCGTGTCCACAGGCTGCGTGCAGCATGAAGCCCACATGGTATGATCCATTAACCTACTGACAGACTTCAATTTGCTCACAAACATACAGCCATACATCATTATGCTCTGTAGTAGAATCAAATGTAATTTTGTTTTCTGGTACAAAAACTACATCTGGTTGTACTTCATATAAGGCATTTTTCTTTTTTAAAATTGTAATTAAGAAACTAGGAAGGATTAAAAAATTCAAACAGACTTGAGAGCTAATCACATAAAATATTTAACCTGAAACTGATTTAGGTTAGACATCGCTGAGACAATGATGGCTTCACCAGTCTAAACCAGTAAACAGCAACAATGTTACCGGGATTTTTTTTTTGTAGCTTAAAAGCTTTTCTTTAAGGAAACTATTTTATCTTCCACAGTCTGTCTAATATGTGTTGCCATTTAAGAAATTTTAACCACCTTAATTCCAATTCATAGTTTGAAGTAATAGAGAACAAATGTATTCATGTTGACTGTAAAGCTAAAAACCAGGATTAAAATGTGGTTTAAATACAATCCTGCATATTTTTAAATATCTTTTAACTTACTGTTGTTTAACTCTGCAGGTTTGCACTTCCTGTTGTGAAGGAAACATCTGTAACCTGCCGGTACCGTGGAACAAGACAGCAGCCATCTTCTCTACAAACTCCCCATTAAACCGAGTGATCAGAGTGTCTCCTGGGAAAGTCACCTCTCTCAGCATCATCATCTTCTTCATGCGTAATAACTTTGATTAGTGTTGCAATTATTCTTAGTGAGACGTTACAGTTGTTTCACATTGTAAATTATATTTTGGAAATGATAACGTGCTCATACTGTAGCCTATAGTGTCTTAGGGACACATTTCTATGAAAGAATTTTGAGTTTTTGAACAGGAAATTGTTCAACCATGACTTCCTGTTTCACAGGGGTATAAATATGAGGTCAAATTCCCTTAGTCATTCATAACAATGGGTAAGACCAAGGAATATAGCTGTGCAGAAAAAGGTTGTTGAGCATCACAAAATGGCAAGTGGCTATAAGAAAATAGTAAAAGTATTGAAAATGCTCATTTCCACCATCAGGGCAATAAATAAGAAGTTCCAGTCAACTGGAAATGTTATGAATAACCTGTAATTGGACGTGTGTCTATATCGTCTCAGCGCACTGTGAAGAGGATGGTTCGAGTGGCCAAAAAATCTCCAAGGATCACAGCTGGAGAATTGTAGAAGTTAGTTGCATCTTGGGGACAGAAAGTCTCCAAAACTATAATCCGAAGTCACCTACATCAGAGAGGTAGTCATATGGAAAAGTACCTCATGCCCACGGTTAAATATGGTGGTGGATCTTTAATGTTCTGGGGCTGTTTTTCTGCCAGAGGACCTGAACATTTTGTTAGGATACATGGCATCATGGACTCTATGAAATATACATGATGAAATATACATACATGACTCTATGAAAGAATACACATTAAATAGGAATAGAATTGGGGGAAAAAGTATCTAAAAAAATTATATACAATAGAAATAGAAAAATAAGAATAAAAGTAGTAAAAAAAAAAAAAATTAATAATAATGGTAATATGTACACTATGGACACCTCAATGTATGTACAGATGAATACAAATTTGAAAATATGCAGATAACACCTTGTTTATATACATGAATGGATAAATGGATTATTGCACAGTTAACAATAGAGGGGTGAGCAACAAATAATAGTAATGTGTGGGTTGATGATGCAAAACAGCTAGCAGTGCTACATTATGTTGTTATTGCATTAAAGAGTCTGACTGCTGTAGGGGTGAAGGACCTGTGGTAGCGCTCTTTCTTGCACTGAGGGTGCAGCAGTCTGCTGCTGAAGGAGCTGCTCAGGGACTCCAGTATCTCATACACGCGGTGAGAGGAATTGCCCATGATAGACGCCAGCTTAGCTAACATCCTCCTCTCCCCCACCACCTCTATGCTGTCCAGAGGGTAGACCAGGACAGAGCTAGCCCTCTTAACTAATTTGTTGAGATGTTTCCTGTCCCTCTCTGTGCTCCCGACTCCCCAGGAAACTACTGCATAGAAGATAGCAGATGCTACCACAGTGTCATAGAAAGTTTTAAGCAGGGTCCTGCACACACCAAAAGACCTCAGTCTCCTCAGCAGGTGGAGACGACTTTGGCCCTTTATATACAGGACATCTGTGTTCGAGGACCAGTCCAGTTTATTGTTGAGGTGAACACCCAGGAATTTATACGTCTCCACCCTCTCGATATCCACACCCTGGATGCTCACCGGCATAGACTGGGGTGGCCTCCTGCGGAGGTTGACTACCATCTCCTTTGTAAATTTGTAGCATGTAAATATTGGTGTTGTATGAAATGTATGAAGATTTGGCCACAGATTGAAGAAATTTTCATTACATATTTTGGGTTAGATGTTTACATTTCTGTTTAGCTGCATTAAACATGTAGCCTTAAAAGTAAAAAAAAAAAAAATGCACACTTTGGCTTTAGCAGACAGATGAAACTGATGATGTCAAGAAAATCCTACAGAATCTGATTGGTTAATTCTGAGCACAGTCACATGCCCCATTACAAATATATGCACACTTGTACACCCAGGTTATTGTATTTTTTCCCCTAAAACGTTTCTATTTATTTTTTGCTTGAATTTGTTGGTTGCTAAATCATATTAAAGGTTTTAAAAAATCTGACTTGATTTTTGTTGGTTTTAGTTAGTTTGTTTTTTTTTAGCAGAATAAAAACCTGTTATTTTAACAAGGGTGTGTAAACTCTTTTTATCCACTGCATGTATACTATAGAAGATTAAATAGGTATCGTGTAGTGTAGAAAATTGTGATAGTGTAGTCTAGTATAGTCTAGTACAGTATACTATAGTGTAGTCTAGTGTACTATAGTATAGTGTAGTATAGTATAATAGAGTATACTATAGTATAGTATAGTATATTATAGTCTAGTATAGTATACTGTAGTATAGTCTAGTGCAGTATAGTCTAGTATAGTATACTATAGTATACTTTTGTGTACTATAGTATATTTTAGTGTAGTGTAGTAGGTGTTGGTGTATTAAAGAGGTATAGCTGATATTTGGTAGTGTATTACAGGATATAAAATTGTCAATGTAGTATAGTGTAGTGATATATAGTACAGTGTAATAGATAAAATTGTTATAATATAGTACTGATCAGTATAGCAGACAGAAGATATTTTAATCCAAGCTTATGCACTGCATGTGTACTTTAACTATCGAGCATTAAAATGTTTACATATTTGTGCTTTTAATGAGTAACATATTAGAAATGAGAATGTAAGATCACAGAAGCTGAAGAGTTGCGGTATATAGTACAGTATAATACAGCAGATAAAAAGTTAGACTTCCATCCAAGCTGCTGCACTGTATGTGTTTTAACACACATCTACCATTAAAATGTTTTAATTTGTGTGTATATTTTATTGTGTGTAATATATTGGAAATAAGGAGTGCCATATCTCAGCTTTAAAGTGGTAGTGCAAAACTAAGTGCACTCCCGTGTTAGTCATGACCACCTTAAGGCACAGTGTGAATTTGGTAAAGATATGAGAATGTTTTATTTTTATATTTTTATATTTTGCCCCAAGTTCTTTGGGGTGAAAATTCAGATCTCTCAGATTTTCACAAAGGGTGTAAGGGCGGTCAAAAAATAACAGAAGTGCACTCAGTTTCCTCCCATCATGCTCCAGAGATAAGATCTGAGCGCTTTAATATGCTTTGAATGGGAGCAAACTTACATTATAGGGACAGCCAGAGAACAAAATCATGAGAGCAATATTTCCATTCAAACTTTATTCATGCACAACTTAGATAAATACACTTCAAATCAAAAATAATAATAAAAATAATACATAAATGATTTTAGTGTTAAAGCAAACAGAGGACATAGGGTTTTGTGATCTTGTGAAACCAGGAGAATCACTGTGCTGATCCAGAATCAGTTTTTGGCAAAGATCTTTCACTAAACAATATTATATGAACAAGATGGGGACTGAACCTAGAGTCAACTCCACATTCTTAAACCTTTCTTGGGTAAACTTGTAGAGCGTCTCGTTTGACCTTTAGGAAAAAATTGCATCAGTTTCCGATTAGTCTGCGACATCGATATAAACAATAACATGATACACACACAAAAAAAACGTTTTCTCCGAAAGGTTTACCGTTTCTGAACTTACATTAAACTGTACAATTTTGCATGAATCTGATTTCCTAATAAACTGATAAATGCTGTTAAATTGATGCCCGTTTTAGAGCCAGCAAGTAAGGCACAACATTTCTAAAGGCACTTTGATCCCCACAAAACTTAGTCTCGTCGCCCCCTAATGGCCATCCTCAACCCTATATTAAAACATCGCGTGAAAGATATATATAAAAAAAAATTCAGTTATACAAATGATACACACAGCAGTCCTGCTGATATAATCGAATAATAAAAAACATTAAAGAATTACAAACTAGCTGGATAATAGTCTTTTTCTTCTCCAGGATGGGTGGAAACATCTGTTCAGAGTGGAATGGATCCAGTCTTCAATGCAGCTTGTTTACATGAACCCAGAGCTAGAAAGAGAAACATTGACACGTCAGAAACGATCAAATAAACTTCGTAAATAGTAACTCCATCTCTCAATGTTTAAGTTTAATCAGCCTACCCACTTAAAAAAAAAAAAAAACAATTATTGTAAATGGTGCAAGCGTAAGACACAAAATATTTAACTTGCTTTCTACTACTTTGATCAATTTCCTCTATAGTAACTCCATTGTGTCCATGTTCTTTACAGTTCCTTGCTCATTACATACTAATGGCTACGGAGAGTGTCCTTAAAACTGCAGCCCTTGGTTTGCTCATCTGGCATTACATTGCTATAGAGAGGCTTTGTAAGCAAGAGGAGGGAAAAAAGAATAAGAAGAAAATAAATAAATAAATCGAAATAATGAACGAGGCTCATCGTCACGGACATCCACGAGTTATTTTAAAGATGGACGTTTTTTAGATAAAGACACTGCATAATCACATAATTAGCAATTTTGTGTTGCTTCTTCTAAGTAGAAAAAGATGTTTTAATATATCTGACAATAGAAAATTTGTGTTTATGAAGCCACACCCCCTGATACAGACGGACAATTGGTTTATATCTTTAGTTGACATCATTAGGCACACCGTTAGCTGAAAGAACAGAACAGCTAGCAGAGTGCGAGTTACAGACATCGTTACGTGAGCACGCTACTGACTTCTTGCGGTCTTTGTCCTTCTTGAGGTTGGAGTTGGAGCTGAACGACTGGCCCTGCAGGAGCTCAGCCGCGGCTTTCTTCTTACTGAAGGAGTTCATCTCGTCCTCCAGAGCCTTCCTCTTATCATCCAGCTTGCTCTTCTCGTCAGCGTGCATACGCTTCAGCTGCTCGAATTTTCCCTGGAGCTACACACACACACACACACACACACACACTCCTTCTTTATGGCATGTTTGGAACCTAGTTTAATTACCAATTTCAGGAACAACAACAAAAAAGCATCTTAATATTACTTCAGGAGGCAAAATGCTTAAAGAGGATCAAACCAAATTGAACATTTAAACAAATTCGTCTTAAAAACACATTCAGCCCTTCATCATCACTGTGAATGAAAACAGAAGAGCTTTATTTATTAATCCATACTGTTTACATGGATAGAGACCTCTCTACTTTCATCCCCCACACTGCTCCTTTAATCTGCTCTGTGTGTGTGTGTGTGTGTAGTTGAGTACTCCTCTCATTCACAGTGTGTTTAATCCGTGTGTCACAGACTGTGTGGGATGGATATACCTCTCTCTCAGCCTCCTTCAGCTCCGTCTCCTTCTCTTTAACACGCAGGACAAACATCTGCCTCATCTCCTCCTCTCTCCGCTGCAGCTCCAGCAGGAACTCCTGACGCTTCGCCTCGTACGTCTCCTGCAAGCTGAGGAGACCCGCAAATTACTGTACGTCATCCAATCTGTAGCGCTGACAAATAACTCGTTTGGCTTTGAGATCATTAATTCAAACAGATTAAAAACAGAAATACTGATGTGCATTTATACATACATACTAATATATATATATATATATATATATATAAAAAACACTTCTGGACATTGTGTTATTGGAAAATAAACCACACACAGAGAGATGATACAAGCCCAGAGAACACACACACGTTAAAGCCATGCTAGCGATTTGTTTCTACCTGACGGGTTTGCTGTCAGCATCTGTGTCCTTAAAGCCCATCTCCTCCAGTTTGCAGCGTCTGTAGAGCTCGTAGTGGCGTGTGTGTGTCTGCTCCCGCAGGTCCTCCATGTTCACGCAGATCAGCATCTCCCGCAGCTTCACAAAATCACAGTGGTTCTCGTTCTCCACTGAAACACACACCAACGACTGATTCAGCAAATCTATGTGGAACACACACACACACAGCAACAAAAACACACACACAGCGCATACCTTGCACCACACCCCAGGGGTACTGTCGTGCTTTCACCATCTTATTCCCAATCTTCACCTCCTCTGTGCTTCCCACCACGGCAAATGGCAGGTGGCCCTGGAAACAACACACACAGACTGTAATACGCTCATTTGATTGAGGATTCCTCCATCCTAATATACTGTGAGATCATCAGTTTTTATAACAAAAATATTTCCAAAGGGCTCAGGTGATTCCTGATGTTTTTACTTTCAGAAATTTTAGTACTTAAAAAAAAAAAAAAAAACAAAAACAAAAAAAAACACACACACGGTGTTGAATTTCAGGAAACACTAGGTCAAATACAAAACCCCAGCATTTCTGTTCATTTATCTCCCCGTGTTTGTGTATCACCACTGCATATACGTTGCTCTGATTTATATTTGTGCGGTGTTGAATGTCCTCGATCTAAGCTGTTTATTATGCGACGCACTAAACTATTTACTGCCACTGTTTTAATGTCACACTTTGAGCAAGTAAACAAATGCATATGCTAGTGGGGGGGGGGGGGGTGTACTTAAAGGTCACATTTTATTCTTGCTGTACCGAGTTCGACAATAAATGGTCAGTGAGGTGAATTGGGCGTGAATCTGTTTTCGCAGAGTTGCGTATACTCACGTTCATGGCGCTGTTGATCTTGGAGACGGTCTCGTCGTCGGTGGGGAACTGATAGATCTGTACTCCGTTGCTCACCAGCTCGCTCATGATCTTAATCTTAAACTTGTGCAGCTCGCTCTTAGAGATGGTGTCCGCCTTCGCGATGACCGGGATTATGTTCACCTTTACAAACAAGGAACATACACGACATCAGGCACCGAGCAGCGGCTGGGTTACAACACGTGACCACTGCTCGATGCGGTTTTTAAGTATTCGAAATGAGCAACCGAGAGGGGCAAATCTTGCCTTTTTTTGTATTATTTGAAGTGATAATTGAAGCCCATTAGGTTACTAAAACATGCAGCTACAGTTTATTATAGTACTTCAATTAAAACCTGTTCAATATTGCATACTTATTGATTTCCATACAATTTTTGTTGCATTCCACCAATAACAGCTTATTATTGTTCAATATCAAGGTCACCGGACCTAGAAAACTAGAGAACAGGACGTGAAACACCAAAACAGACCACATCTGGGGACATCCGAATCTGACAGGATTAGCTCGGTTTTCAAAGTGAAGAGGAAAGGCAAACAGGTATTGGCAAAGAATTAACGCATGGAACTCATTTTCATGGTTCACCTCCTCTTCCTAACAAGTCTTTGGATTGAGGTTGAGTGATTTTGCAGGATGGCCAAAGTGTTTCCGAGCATGCACGTGAAGCACAAAAGGCAATCTCCGAGACTGACCAACGACTCACTGTCCATCCGCTTTTACGTCAAATTACTGAGATTGTAGAATACCATGTTTTCGTGTGAATGATGTGTTCACCTATCACAAGAGTTCAGTCAGCAGCTTAATACTGGTGTTTTCCACCAGCTGAAAAAGCCAACAGTGAAAGTCTCTCATTTCATAATGCAGTTACAGGTTTTACATCACCAAAACCAACACACACACTTAAAAAAAAAAAGAAAAGAAAAGAAAGTCTTGAATGGCTCAGAGAGCCAAGAACCATGATATAAACTCTCCTTCAGTCCTGCTGCCAGCATTTCTGAGGAGGAAACACCCACTGAGTGCCAGCCATGAAACCAGACACACACACACACACCCAGAATACACCAAGTCCTCAAATCTCACAAAAATACCACACAGACACATTATATAAACTACACACACACACACAGTAGACTCGTACAAGATTGTATACAAGGCAGCTGAAGAATAAATCCTACAGATAGGGGGGGAAAAATGTTAGAAATGTGAAGTCCTCCCTCGTTCTTTTATCCTCAAATGTAATCACAGGCACTTCCCAGAACGGCAGAAAAACTGCCAAACTCAAACTGCAACACATTTCTACTCTCTGATATGTACAAAAGGCAGCCTCAGCATTTTCCCCACTTCGGCAACATTAAGTGTTTGAAGGAGAACACTCAAGAGTTCAAGGAACAGATTTTTACACAAATTACTCTACATGTAGCTGATTACATTTTGTACTGGAGTTACAAGGATTTAAATTTTTTTTTTTTTTAAAAAAAGTAATGTCTTCCTAAATAAAGTATTCTGTAGAATAGCAAAGAGAGTCTGAATTCAGATCCGGGCGGCGATCCCTAATCAGAAGCCATAGGCGTCTTTGGCGAGGAAAAACTCCCTGAGATGACATGAGGAAGAAACCTTGAGTCTTAAAAAGGGAACCCAATCATCTTCTGGGTCACACCAGCTAGTGAAATTAGAAATCATTACTGTATACATGTGTAGAAGAGTGAAGGCAAACAGGACTAGGTGTGTGGAAAGGATGTTCAGTAGGATCAGATTGTCTTTATGGTTACAGCAGCAGCTCTTAGTTACCAAGCGACAGCATCCGGTTGAGATTATCCACTGAAGAAAGGATGAGACTGGGGTATAAACTGTTTTCAGCTCTACTTAGTGAAAAAGTAGGAGACATTAAAAGGTTTTAATACAGATTTCAGCCCATATCCATCTCTAATCCAAGCCTACATCTAACTACACATTCAAATTAGTAACTTCTTAAGTCTTGAGACTTGGGGATAAACTTCCTATAAATTAGGAAGTCCACATCTTTGCAGTATCCATGCGGGAAAATTCACAAGAGCAGAATTTCAAGATGGGACTACGTCATCCATATATCTTGTAACGTTCAGAGGCAGGGAATCCCACGTCATGTTGTCTTGTGTGGAACGGTACAAAATTCTCTGAGGTAAAAACTGACTCAGAGTATTTACACGCGCTGTATCCTAAACCACATGGGCAAGTTTGTGCGACGTTACTGAATAAAAGGATGTAATTTGAGATATTTATTGTGCGTGTGTGAATATTTACAGAAAAGAGAGATTCTGGGTGAGCTAGACTCCGTTACACTTCCATGTTAACAACATTAACCTTTACAAAACTACAGAAAGAAACACTGGACACAAAAACATATGCAGTGACTGACTTTTTGGTAAAAAAGGAATATTGTCTAAAATCACCTAAATGTTCTAGCGTCTTGACGTTTTGGCAACACGGACTGGGTGTGTTTTCAAAAAAAATGGTTTATAATCATGAAAATGTAGCATGATTTTTTTTTTTAAACTCCAATTCAATACGTGTTTAATTAAACGTATTTGGTACCAACCTTGCTGTCCAGTTTCTTCATGGTGACAAGGTCAAGGGATTTCAGCGAGTGTCCGGACGGGGCGATGAAGTACAGGCAGGCGTGGATGCGCGAGTCATGATAGTTGTGCAGCGAGCGCTTGATCTTCAGCTCTTCTTGCAGGTAGGACTCGAACTGCGTGTCGATGTAATCCACCACGTGTTGGTAGCTGGAGAACCGAGTTTTCCATTAAATCAGGGACTGAGCTAGTGCTTCAAGAAATCTGTAAACACTAGTACATATATCTACACTACATGGACAAAAGTATATGGACACCTGACCTTCACACCCATATGTGGGCCTTCTCTAAACAGGTGCCACAAAGTCTGAAGCACAATTGTCTAGAACATCTTTGTATGCTGTAGCGTTATGATTTCCACTTTAATGCAATTAAGGGGTTGAGACCAAATCTGTCCCAGCATGACAATGCCCCTGAGCACAAAGCAAGCTCCATGAAGACATGGTGTGTTAAGGTTGGAAGAAGGTGGAACTTGAGTGTCCTGCACAGAGCCCTGACCCCACAACCGCACTGAACACCTTTGGGATGAACTGGAACATCGACTGCGCCCCAGACCTCCTGACCAACATCAGTTCCTGACCTCACTAATGCTCTTGTAGCTGAATGAACACAAATCCCCACAACCATGCTCCAAAATCTAGTGGAAAGCCTTCTCAGGAGAGCAAAGGGGGACTAAATGGGATGTTCAACAAGCACATATGGGTGTGATAATCAGGTGTCCACAAATAGCTGGTCATATAGGGTGAACATTTCTGTTTGACCAACTATCTAAAGTCTCCCCAACCAAATTTCCAACCCAACATCTGCCTGTCTGTATAAACGTCTTACCAACTGTCCCCCTCCCTCTTGCTCCTCCTCACCTATCTTGTTTGTTCATCTGGTCTCCAAACCCCACCGTGTTGACGATGGTGAGCTTGAGACGCACGTTGCTCTCCTGAAGGTCATACGTCTGGGCGCGTAGCTTGACGCGCGGCTCAAAGTGAGATGACTCGAAGTTCTCAAAGTTGGTGTTGAACAGCGTGTCCATCAAAGTGGACTTCCCGATACCCGTCTCACCTGTACACAAAATTATATATGTCTGTGTGTAAGTTAGAAAGAAAAATGATGTATGAATAATGCTTTAGATGAGAGAGAGGAGTTGTTTCTCTAGTGCTGCGGTGTTTACGGTGATTCTGGACATCTATTAGAGTTTTACTTTAACCTCAAAATCAAAGGACATCAATAGTAAACATCAGAGTGGAGTTTTTAGCGGAGAGGTAATGCAAAAACGTTCGGTTCTTTTCTCCAGCACATCCCTTTAAAGATTAAAAACACATTCGGAGATGCATAGAACTAAAAAATAATCATCTTCGAGAGTCACCTATGCAGAGGATGTTGAAGCAGAAGCCTTGGCTGGTGGATTTATTGACCAGCTGATCGGGTAAGCTGTCAAAGCCAACGTGACCAGACAGAGATAAAGGACGAGCATTTCTTTCCTGTTAAAACAAAAAATAAGCATATTAAAGCTTTTAATATGAAAATCATTCAAGTTTAATGATAAAAACACACATAGTAAAGCTGAAATTTTCCAACTCCGAACTAAAACTTTGCAATTGCGCTCCTGCTGCTTCTGAACTGTTACGACTTTAGGGGTTAGGATGGGTCTACAACTATGCGTGAATTGTTAGGAAACTTTGTTCCCACTTTTCCCCCTTTTAGTCTTGGTGAACGAACACAAGGAACAGAGAAAAGCATAAAGCCGACGGCTGCGTAGGCAAAATTACGGCTAAAAATAAAGGCGCGATCTGGAAAGTTTAACCACAGTGTTTTTTTGGATTGTGTTTGGGACATGGTCCATAAAGACAACACCCTTGAATAAAGAGTCGCGCCGTTCTTGTAAAATAGGGACGAGTAGCAAAAGGAGAAAACCGAAAACTTATATATGCGTATGAAACATTTGTGCTAAAGTTTCCATTCCCTATGTATAATGAATGGGATGGAAAAGAGGACGGAAAAGAACCTCTATTTTACATGAACTTATGGGTCACTCTATGAAAAATGTAGTGATATCAATCACAAGCAATAAACTGTAACATTGCAGTGAACATTGTTAAATATCATAATTAATGTCCGGTGTTACACCTTGAGATATATATACACGATCATTTCAAAGTCATCCTGTTTCTAACGACTGTAAAAACAATGTCTTTCTAAATTCTCCACATTAATTAGTGTCGGAAATTGTGACATTCTTTACCACACCTAATAATTTTTTTTTTTTTTGCTTTAAATCTTACGCTTTCCTGTAATAAAAGTCTCCTTATTTGAACACAGGGGCTACTTGATAGTAATATATGGGAATAGCTGTTCCGGGTCACAGCCCATTGGTGTCTCCATGGGTTACGTTCAAACTGTTTTAATAAATAAAATTAAAACTCAATTTCCTTTAGTAACGATATTTCTCTGTCAGTCAGGAACAATTGATGGTATTTTTTTTAAAAATGACCAGAACTTAACATTACAGACAAAATCAAATAAAGTTTGTAGTTTTACCCAAGCTTTGAATTTCCCACCAGTACTCACGGATCTCCTACGATAATCACTCAGCATGGCGGACCGAAAAGCGTTTTGAGAATTTGTGATGTTCATGTCCAGGTAAGTTACATCATGTTACACTCGTGCAGGGTAAATTGAAGTCACTCAATTAATACACATTGTGACTACGTGATCATTAAAAACTTATATAGCTGATACAGTCTTACCTTAACTTCCTAGTGATACGCTCTGTAACCAAGAACATTGACACTTCCCAGCGTACCCAATCCTTCTTTCTGATCGGTCCAAATTGTTGTTTCTTTTCAAACTTCTCTTAAATGTTAGACTATTTATTGACCTGTCAAATGTTTTTCTAATTTTTAAATAAACTTTGCATCGATAAATGCATTGTTATTTTCATGCACACGTGCAACGCAGTAAACGTGACGCCTCATAACTCATGTTTGAGTAGAGATGTTATCTTATGAGCCATATGCCATTATGTCTGATGGTAAAGTCATTATTCTGGAAGCTTTGGTTGCAGTTTTACATGGAGTGACCCTTAGCGACAAAAATATATTAAAGAAGAAATGTGTGTTTATCCTGGAAGAAGACAGCAATCCAAGAGAAGTTTTCCCATAAGGCTCTCGGTCTTCAGATCTGATGTAAAGAATGCGGCGTTCACACTAGCAAGCGTCAAGTCATACATGTCTTTTATTCGTGTGACGACTTTTACTATCGTTGCTCGTGTCCAATGGGTGTTTTTTTTTTATATTGAGAAAACACAGTAATCAAAATGTATATGATTTATATGCAGCACTACTGTTTAAAATGTATTCAAGTTTTATTTATATACAAATATATAAAAATATATTGTATATAAATATATCGGATTTGTCACTTACCAGCGTCGTACCTTTTCAATTTGCATAGAATTGAGAAAATCTGAATTTAAATGTCACGCTGTCGCTAAAATCGTGGCTCGCCTATTACTCTCTAGTCTAGACCTTATCGGCGTGTCAGGCAGTGTTATAACAGATACACCAGGACAAACTACGGCAAAAATAACCATCACTCACCATTGGACTATTTCTGGTACGTCTCATTAAGGAAGGAACAGCTCTGAAACCTATACATCACTGTAACTGAATCCTAAGAGTATGCAAACGTTTACACTGTCTGCATATTTGTGAACAAGGGGGAATTTTTCCCCCCAATTCTTTTAGGCAGGAAAGATCTTAGTTCTTAGTTAAGTTTTAAAAATCATTCACATTCTCTTGTGTTTTGATCAGCATGCCATTATACACACCACAGCACTCTGGGGATCGTCACCATTTGAGAGGACAAACATGTTTATCGCTGCATTCTGGAGATGGGGTGACATTTTTGTTTTGTTTTTTTGTTTTTTTTGGGGGGGGACGACAAATCAGGCATGTAAGAAAGTTAAGCGACCCAGATTTTCAGTCCCAATGAAATGTCTGTAGAGGCGAGGTTTGAAACAGGAAGTTGGTGTGATGGTGTGTTGAAGTACTTGCCTGACAGCCAAATATTTGAGATACGCCACATCTGTGACAAATCTAAAAAAATATCTTAGTGAGCTCGCTAAATATGGCGAACAGGGGAGAGTTTAAAGAGAACCATTTTTCAACCGTGGAGGACTTCTCAACGACGAGAAGGCATGTGTTTTTGGAGTTACGCCGTACATATGGGCATCCCAGGGTCTCACAAGAGTGTTAGGCTTATAGCTAAATTAAAATATTTCACTACGCCATAAAATGATATTGCTCTCACTGAGGAAGAGGCTCCTGAATCACGTTCTCAGTTAGTCTGAGGTACTAAAACAGCACAAAGCTAGTAAATCACTTCTCTGAAAAAAAGCGCCGGACACAAAACCGCAAAATTCCACCCTCTTCCAAATGAATGAACTCTAACTATTAATGTTCTCTTACAAGGAACAGTGTGCACGAAGACACATCGACGATAGTGATGCGTCATTCACGAATGATTCGTTCATTTTAACATGAATCGGGAACAACGAGTTGTCTCAGAGAGTGATTCGTTAATTTTTGACTGCGCATGTTCAGCAACATCCCCATAGGTTCTCTACAGGAAACAGAACTGATTAGTTCATCTCTCGAATCTTCGGATTCGAGTCGTTCATTCATGACTTCACAGCCCCACTGCATTCAGCCTATGAGGCGGTCACGTGATGAACGAACGACTCGAACCTGAAGACTCGAGAGGTGAACTAATCAGTTCTGTTTCCGGGGAACAGACGTGACAAATGTGATGTGACAAAAGAAAGAACAACTCGGATCAGGAGGTGAGGTGCACTAACAGACTGCATAGCCTGAAGATCCAGTACTAAGATATTAATGAATCATTTCTGTTTCTCATAATTCGGCCTCGGCTGCATTAGCCTATAGTTAATTTTTTATTCCAAATGTGATCAACATTTGCGTAAGTACTAGATGTGTTGGGGAATTTAACATGTAACCTTTTAATTATATTCTGCTGAAATGAACCAAATGACTCAAAAAAAAAGATTCGTTCATTTTGCTGAACGAGATTCAAAGATTCGAGTCAGTAAAATGATCCGAACTTCCCATCACTAGTCGAAGAACCATGTTCACTCCTAACAAGTTTCTACTGTAGAGCAGGACATGACCCGAGGGGCGGGACAAACAAGTTCTAGAGAGCATTTAATTGGACAAACATAAGACTAGTACAGATTGAGTCATTAAAAAAAAAAAGTGTAATAATTTTCCCAGAACTAAAAAAACTACTATGATGATGTTGATACTGGAAATCATGTAAGATGAATGTAGAGCAGTTTAGAGTAGATCTGGAGGAAGGGTGAACTGATTTATAATAAAAATAAAAATGCAGTTTGTATTACTCAAGGAAAAATGATAAATTCATGGCTACGCTCATTAACTTTCAATGAAAGACTTAAAAGACTGCTGAATGGGTTACATGTGTTTTTCCCCCTGTTGGACCCTGTGGTGTATTAAATAGGGCGTAGAAGCCATTAATTCATACTCAAAGTAGTGCACTTGTATAATTAGGGAACATAAAGTCAGCTGAGATTTATCCATTGCTAGTTAAACTTACTAGCTAGCTAGCTAGCTGGCTATCTACCCACCTAGCAAAAACCAAGATTAGAGCTACTAAAGAAAAACAAATTTACACGAAACTTACCCCTTGTCGAGCAACATCAGACGAAGCCATGTTGAAGGAACACTTATAATTTAATTTCTTTTAAATATAATATAATTTAGAATCGAAAAAGTACCGACATGAAAGAGGCGGGTGAAGCCACTTGAAAAAGTTTGAGGAGAAACGCTTGGAATGCAACAAGACTGTACCACTCCTCAGAAACGCCAGTACACGACAGGGTAAATAAATCTCTACCTATGTAGTATAAAAATACCTCACCAAAAAAGATTCTGACTCTCACATTAAACCATAACTAATTCTTAGAATTGTCATAAATTACTGTTTGGTTATTATTTTGTTTTGTTTTTTAATTTGCGAACGTACCATATCACGAGTTAGCTTTCACTCAACCTCCCCCCGCATCTACATTGGTACGCCCTAAACCAGATAAACGCTTGGAAAATGCAACAGTATTGGGAAATACGAAACTGGCGTCCATGTTGGCTCTGTATGGGACCGCCTAAGGTTAAAAGGCTCGTGATATTGAGATCCAATATGGCGTCCGAAAGGAAACAGTTTCCGTGAGGAGGGATTTAAGGGCGGGGCGTGTGTTTGCGAGTAATGAATGAAGACGTGGTTGCTCCACTTACTGGCAATACTAGGGATTAACAGAGCCAAAATAATGGGGGATCCAGAAATGGGGCGAGCATCGATTTGTTTATTCAGATTCGTAAAAAGAGGAGATTTTTCCGTCACGGGGAATAACAGATAGCCTGCTAAATGCAGGTAAGCAATAATGGTCGATGATGTGTAGTTTAGTGTGATGTGATGGCGACCGAATGCAGCCAAGAAGCGGTGTTATGTTTTCTGACGGAGAGAGGAGGAAGAGTGAAGAACACGGATTTGATCAACCACTTCCGATCCTTCATTTTCCCCGAGCCCGAGAGGAAAGTCGCGGTTAAAGAGGCGTTTAAGAGCTACGTGGACAGCGTCGCGGTGGTGAAAGTGGAGAACGGAGTGAAATATGTCTGTCTGAGGAAAAGGTTCAGAGGGTCGGTGAAACGGGAGGATGGCCATCATGGACCGGACAGCGCCGCCGTCCTGGAAACGAGCCTCAGCGCTGTTGTTACCCATGACAACCGCAGGGACAACTGCCTCGCGCCTGTCAAACCGGGCAAGCCTCCGAGCCACGCGCTCAACACCGCCGTCCCGTCAGAGCACAAAGATGCAAAACAAGAAATACCGCCTGCCTCGTTTTGCGCAGGTGCGCGCACACCTCCGAATACTTCGCAAACCGGTCCGGATGGATCAGCCTTCATTTCGGCCGCGCACGGATGTGAGGATAAAACGGAAATGGGGAATAAGCACACCAGGAACGCTGGCGCTGCGAATCACACCAGGTCTGTCTGGAAATCAGATGAAGCTCTGCATGATGCACAAACTGCTACGGGAGGATGTGTTCCGGAGATCGCCAAGACTGAACCGGAGACTGACCGAAGCACGTACTTATACGTTGCATATTTACCGACGCATACTGAAGAAGTATGCCCGAGCGAGGACAGAGCTGATCATAGTCATCCGGAGGGCGAGTCCGCAACGAAAGCACGCGAGGAGGACAGGTTAGGAGCAGGGAGTGGATCACCGCGGATCAGTTTAGGCACGTGCGAGGGCGGAGCGGATGAGGGAAGCGCGGACTCTGCGAGCAGCACGCCCAAAGGCAGTCGGAAGAGTTTCATCGCGCACATGATGAGCAGCTCGCCGCAGGTACGACGCAGCATGGTGCTCAGGCACAGCCGACACGCAGCCAAGAGCGACTGCGACCCGTCGTCGGTAAACTGCGCGCACGCTGAAGAAGAGAGCGCCTCCGCGACACTGGACCCCGTGGAGCACGAGTGGATGATGTGCGCCTGCGACGGTGAGTGGGACAGCCTGGGTCGGCTCCTGAACAGGGAGCCCAGCCTCGTTTCCAAGAAGGACTTCGTTACCGGTTTCACGTGCCTGCACTGGGCCGCCAAGCTGGGCAAACACGAGCTGCTCGCCCAGATCGTGAACTTTGCGCGGCAACGCGACTTGGCACTAGACGTGAACGCGCGCTCGAGCGCCGGCTACACGCCACTCCACCTGGCCGCCATGCACAACCACATCGAGGTAATCAAGCTGCTGGTGGGCGCGTGCGACGCCGACGTGGAGGCGCGCGATTACAGTGGCAAGAAGGCGAACCAGTATTTGCGCAGCGATGTCGCGCGAGACGTCCTCGACATAGCGGGCGCCGACGCTGCCTCCGACCCCAGGAGCGAGGAGCTCGCGCTCGGAGACGACGCCACTGGGTGGAAGCTGCCCCGAGTTCTTCAAGCCAACCTGAGGCTGCTGAACCGCAGCGCGAGCGAGGACGACGGCCGGGACTGTGTCGGGGGGCTCGCGAGGGAGAGGCCACTTCGCCGGAAATCGTCACTTAACAAGTTAAAGCCCAGACTGAGCAAGGTTCGCGCGGGGATCACGCCGATCGTTCACAGCACTTCTCACTTTGAGCGGCTCGAGGGAGCCACGGGTCAAACTTCCGGTCCGTTTAGAACCAGACCCAAGTCAAACCTATTTGGGTGATCTCAGACTTCTCATATTTGCTGCTTACACACACACACACACACACACACACACACGCACGCACGCACGCACTAAAAGACAGTGGTAGGGATTATACCAAGGGCCATGACAGACAGAAGGGGTCCATTAATCTGTCAGGGGGCACAAATTCGTCCTTGCACACCTGCTACAAGGGGAACACTTGTGAATCTACCACCAGCACCTGAGATACAGATGAGTGCAAAAGTTTGCATCCCCCTAGGTTTTCTTGAGGAAAAATAATTGATCTACAAACAATTCCATGTTAATTTAATCGTGTTGTTTTGTTCAAAACGTGTTATAGCTGTTGAGTCTCAGTCAGCATTTATCTTTTTTTTTTAATTTATAGCAGACTCAGAAGGTTCTATCACATTGGCATGCTCTTACATGCTTTATTTAATTTATTTCATTTACTTCATTAAGACATAGACTTTAAGTTGTAGACATGCTCAAACTCTTAAGCTGTTCACTGAAAGCAGACAACTTAAAGAGTTAGCGCAGAATGATTAAACAGCTTTTACAAGACCTAAAACGAGACATTTCACAGAGCTGGAAAAGTGCATCAAAAGATATTAAACTGTTTAGAAATGACATCATTCAGACACAAATGCACTAAATAAATGGGGGGAAAAAAGAGTAGTTTGGGGGAGGTTGGGGTTGGTATGAGCATAAATCCAAAACAAAGACCAGCAGCCTGCAAGTCTTGATTTAATTATATCATATTTTAAAAATCTAATTTTAATTGTTTCACCATTAACACTTTTCTGACCATTTCTAATCAAGGAACATCTCTGGGGTGAAAAAAACCCTACCTTGCGTTACACTTCCTTCTGGTTTGTTTAATCGTTTTAGAAGTGAGGGAATGCAAACATTTGCACTCAGTTGTAGAAGTTTATTAAATGCAACCTTTAGCTGTTTGCTGTGGTAGGTAGGAGCTTATCACGCATGGAGCTGAAACAAACCACAGATTTGTAATATATTTGAATATAATACTATTTTAAACACTTCCATATATGTCAATATACTAGGCCCATCATACACTATTACTCCAAATGCATTTACCTAAATATTAGACTAAACTGACCCTCCACTGAGCCTAGTCCCAGAGTTAATATTGATTCTCCATTAAAAGCATTTTACTTAAATATTTACCAATATTGTCTACCCAGCAAGCTAATAATCTGTAATCTGTAGAAAATGTGGTGAACAGGGCCATATAGAGCAGCACTGTGTAGGCAATAGACTGTCCACCCTGTGTACTGCCATAAATATCATAAAATGTGACCATGTGGCTTTATTTATTTTTTTTCATGGAATGATTTAACACCACCTTTCACAAATTGTGTGTATATAAAGTAAAGCGCCTGAAACTCAGCCTACTCGAGCTGCCGTTACAGCCACACAATACATATTTACAGTACAAACCTTTGAACTTGCCATGTACAAAGTACAAAAAAAACAAGTCCCAAGTACACAAGGAAACATTAAAGGATGTGCTGTTATAGGAAAATAATCAATGACAAGGCGGTGTGATGCAACCCAAAGCGAAGCAAAGTTGCTCTGTTACGATCTCAAAGTGGATTATTTTCATATTTACTGTATAACAGGACATCCCAAAGTGTTTTATTCCTCCTGTACCACAGCAATTTACCAACAATTACAACATTTCATTTATTAATGAACAACACAGCATTTTTTAAAATTCATTTATAGTCCGTCCCTCCCGGATTTCGCAATTTTGCGATCGCAGAAATGAACGCGAAATCAAAATCCGCAATATTCCAAGGAGTTTGCAATTTTTCAAAATTACTGCAGATTTTCCACAGATTCGGGCCAACACGTGTCATGTGACGTCATCACAACGCGCATTCACAACGCTGCAACAATCACAAAAAAAACTCTGCGAAATCCTGTACGGACTGTATAGTTATATTTAATGTTGGGGAACGTCAACAAAACAAGTTAGTTCCTCATATCACTTATGTTATAGCAGCTATAAACAGAAACCGGAAACCACAAAGTCCTCCGTCCTGAAGACCTAAAGGACTGTTACAAAGTGCTGACCCCAGAGGACTCCTTTCATGATACGTTTAAAGAAAACTTCCGAGTGTCAACAATTAGGCGTTTGTTTTATTAATTTTTCATTACAGCTGGAAATATTGTCAGAGTAGCTGTTAGAGAAAATGACTCAATACTTTCTAACCAATCAGATTTGAGAATACAACAGCACTGTGGTATAATATCGCATATTACAGTTTACTGCGCTTATGAAAAAAACAACTATGGTCAGGATGGTTTCTCCTGCTATAGGCACAGAGCTGTCAGTCATCACTAGACAAAAGTATTTAACAGTTTTCTTTACATGATTCATTCATTGATGTTAAAAGCAGGGGAAAAAAAACATAAAAATAGGAATAGTCATTTCAGCAACCAGCTCAGACTTCTTTACTCCAGTTAAGTTACAGGATGAGCACAGGGAAAGAAAAACAAGCAATGCTATATACTCGCTTCTCACTATAATTCACTGTCATTTTCAGATTACGCGCTTTACATTTACTTTGAATGTGATTTTTGTTGCACTTTTCAGTAAGAGAGCACTTAATTATAATTATAACAAGCGAAACCCTTATCATAGTTAAGCAGTTAAGTAACACAAACATTTTATTTCTCCCGAGTTAAGTTGTGAAAATCTTGCTGAGTGTTCGAGCATGTCTGAAAATGTTAGCGTCATTGTGGTGAGCGAGTTCGAGCTCGTTCCCTCTTCACACACTGCTGACTGAGTGATTTGTCAGATCAGTGGGTTGACCACAATGAATTTGGAGTCTGGAAAAACACATCTCTTAAAGGAATACACCAGCCTTTTTTTTTCTTCTTCTATTTAGTATATCTGTAGTGTGCATGTGATTAACAAATGCGAAGAATTTCTATGTTTCCTTGTATTGAGGATAGAATATCAAATCTGCTTTCTGAAAATGAACAGGTAGAGCATTTTCATAGAATGTTGAAATGAATTCTTCAGTGAAAAGTCACATGGGAATTAAATTAGAGGACTTCGCAACACTTTAAGACGTTTCTACATTTGTTCCACGCATAATATGCATCACATTATATAGGTTTTCTAACAAAACATTAATTTTGCATGACATTTTAATATATATATATATATAACTTTATTTAATATCTCCAAAATAAATTAACGCCAAAAAGGATGAAAAATGGTAAAAATATGTTTTAAAAAAGTTGAACATTTTAAAGATTCAGTACAGAAATCAGCTGCTTCCAATCAGATTTTTGTTGGGAAAAAAACTTTAGATGTCAATGATTTATAGAAAAGTTTATTGGGACATAATTCATCACTATATCGATATTATATCATCATATTGGATATCTGTAAGCGGAATTATATGTATATTTTTCTGCATTGTTTTCCAGTGTTGGAAAGTTTGCTAACAACTTTCCATCATTTCTGTCTGAAAGACAGCGTTCAAAATTGACAGTTATAGTTTAAAAATTGGAGTTATGTTGTTATGTATTTTAAACATTTATTGACAGAATTCCACATCTGCCCCTAGACTTTGAATGGCAGTAAGTTTTGTGTTGTTCTCTGTTGTTGTTTCTTCTCTCAGTTCAGGGAAACAGTAGAATGATTGCGTGTAGTAATCGCACATACACTACAGATGTAATAGATAGATAGCAGGTTGGCTCCAAACCCTCTCTTTGACTTTGCTCGGTTTTGTTTGCGTGCTGCTGAAGGTTACGGTACAAAGTCTCGTGGGTTTTTTTTTTCAATTTTTTATCAGAATTAACACTGTACAGATTATCCTGTTTCAGAACTGGATATGTAAAGTAAATTTAGAAATCTGCCTTATTTATTTCAGACATAACTCTGTGTGTGTTTGAGAAAGAGAGAGAGAGAGAGAGAGAGAGAGAGAGAGAGAGAGAGTATGTTTGGGGAAGACGGGATAGTCATGTTTTTATATCTTGGTGAGGACTGAATGTCCCCACAAGGACAGGAATATCTGTCAGTGATCTGAATGTTTGATTGTGATTTGTCCTTGTGGGAACATTTGGCATTTTCTGAACTGCTTTTATTTACAAAACTCAAAGAATCAAAAGGTTTCCTTTTGTTTACTGAGGTTAGGGTTAGTGTTGGATTTAGGTGTAGGAGCATTAATTTGCTATGTGTGGTCCTCACAAGTAAAATAAACTGTGTGTGTGTGTGTGTGTGTGTGTGTGTGTGTGTGAGAGAGAGAGAGAGAGTAAGAGACTGTTTATTTCTCCTTAAACACATGACCATCTGCTCTCATGACCTAAAAGGAGACACAACTTCCACATGTTTCAAACATTACATCATGGCCGATAAAAGCAGAATTAAACATGTATATTTTCTCGTATCCGGCTTTTTTTGGTACACATCCTCTTGGACGTTGCAATGGAACATGTTGGCTGATGGATTTCTTTTTCCCAGAAATTTTCAACACTGATGATTTGGAAATGACTTCACACTGCCATGGAAAAGCAGCTCACTTGGTTTCTGTGTAATCTGTATAAATCTGCTCCATTGCTCTGTAAGGAATTCATCCATCTGTAAAGATTCAAAGTTCAGGCATGTCGAAATGCTCTTTGGACTGGATATCTGTTCTGTAAAAACCTAAATTGTTGTTGTGTACGTCTTAAATGTTGTTTTTTTGCTAAAAAAAAAGTTTTTTAACACAACCTGATATCAGGCAAGATTTGTAGGAATTCTAACAATTTTGTTAATTTTGTTAATTTTCATACAGATTAATACAAAGCTGGAACTGCTAACTCCAAACTGTATACTAATTAGCTTTTAATTGAGATCATATTGTAAACCCATGAGTGTGTAAATCTTTCCTTACACATTTTATACAGTTTATAGATTTGGTTTTTTTTATGTCAGTTTTTTTTAACATTGCACCGTTTCCCCTTACTCTAATCCAGTACTGAAGCACTTTCATATAGAAGTGTGAGCGCTCATATGAGCACATTTGTGGGAAATATGACCTGATATGGTGATATTGTACCTCTCATATCACGACAGAAGAAACTGGTTTTAAACTCCTGGTCCTTACTGGGATGTTTGGTTCTTATCATTAAAGGAATACTCCATTGTATTTGAACCTAATGTTTATTCGGCATATTTGTACTGGATGTTTGATTCCTACAGACGAGAATTTCAACACGGTTACATTTACTTAGAAATGAAAACAAAACCTGCTTCCAACTGACTTATAATGGAAGTCTAAAGGCAGCTGTTGGGGCAAGCTTAAGCCTAAGGTTGATTTCTTTCTAGCCCAGACTGTAGACTCATGCAGCCTATCAGACTTTATTTTCATTGTCAAGCTACTGATTAGATATTAGATTTCAGCCCTCACATCTAATATTACCCACAGCCTTCACTGTTTACTTCACACCAGGTTCCCTTTATCTACGTATATTCACGTGCAATTTATGTCTCCACAAACATGTATTTAATTATTGTAGAGAGTAGAGTTTTAAATCCTTCCTGTTAATTGGTTTGGACAAAGCCATTTTGATACACAATATTTGTTTAATTTTCTCTAATGAGTATTAGTGAGTATTACAAATAGTTATTTTTTTCTGTAATTGGTGGTTTATTCGGTTAGCAAGGAGCGCGTTACGATTAGGGGTGTAACGATCAGATTGGATTTGGATTTGGATTGAATGAATCGAGGCAACAATCATAAATCAATTATTAGCAATTCTAATTGTTTATTATTTTTAAAGATTGATGTGTAAATTATTTAACTGGCTAGTAGGGTTATTTGCCTGTAACTCTGATACTTATAAAATAGTCCTTCTCCATGTCATCATTCACAAGTTAACCCCAGATTCTGAACAAAGTTGGTCACATGCAAAACTTTCAAAATTCTTCAACATCTCTGAAACCACCTACACAAACGTGTTACAGTTCTTGTCTGTGGTATTGTTATAGATAGACATTAGGTTGAAACAAAAACGCTGGGGTATTTTTTTTGTATCCTGGTATCTTGTGTTGTAATACACACAAGTCATTTTAATATCCTGGTGATGATTCCAATGCTTCTATTTGGCATCGAGATTGGATATCAAGTTTCCTTCAGGATAAGGAACACTGCGTTTTTCTACTACAGATTTCTGGCTTATAGTCTAATGCTGTGTTTCAAAAGGGCTAAGCCTTTGTTTTTGCTTATTCTGGTTTGTCATACAAGGTTTACACATGGTTTAAAGTAATTCCCTGTATAGTATTATCTATGTACTAATATCAACATAATTTTACCTGCCATTTTTACAGTGTGTTTACAGCTAAACTGCAATGACGCAAGATTTACTAAAAGCTTTATGGAAAAATAAAGGATTTTTATTCTGATGTTTCTTTACCAGTTATACCGTATAAAATAAACACACACACACACACACAGTGACACTAATGAAGTTACATGATGTCTAGTTCTAAAAAGGCATTTATTGTACCTTTAATTATATTATTGTTGTTGTTGTTTTGGATGAAAATATGACTAAATTATTACGAATCACTCGTAATTGTCCATGATGAGATGAGTGCTGCTATAATCACAATAATAATGTGATTATTACTATTGTGTTATAATAGCGTCATACTCATTATCACATAATTTATCATTATTAAAATGGACTCATTTGGCTGTGTGTGTGTGTATGTGTGTGTGTGTGTAAGTGTGTTGCTGTGAGTTTGTGTGTTTGTTTTTCGAAAAGACAGAGAGTTTTGCTGACATGGAGAATGTGCAGTGAGTCATCAAATCACACCGTCCCACCCGCTCTGCTCTCAATGTGTGTACAGTCAAATGTTCAGACAAACACACAAATCTCAGGATACACACACACACACACACACACAGGATCTGAGCATAACAAGTACTTGTATGTTAACTATGCTAGAGTGTTCTAGTTCTAGTGTGGCCAACTCCAAACATTATCAGCACCCTACATAAAAATCACTAAAAATGATGTATAGAAAATAACCTACTATATAGTAGGAGAATTATATGTAGATGTGTTTTAGGACGCAGCCCACGGCTTTAAGCAGTCCTTTATTAGCACGTATTACATGACAAATAATTAACTGTACTTGAAGCTTTCGTAAAATTAAAAATGAAACACCCAAAACTGTATACGGTACCATAACGAAGACAAACTGTATGTTGAAACGTGAAATTCTGGAGGGACGTCAGACGGCGTGACATGGGGACGTAATGACGTGTGCCGTTAATCGAACTATGTTCTGTAACATGTAAAATAGGAACATGAAAGGAATATTCTAAAAGCAGCTCATGTAAACACTTTAATAACAATATTGTCTTATTTAGAATAAGGTCAATAATTAGATTACTGCTGTCAGTGTAAACATAGTCATTGTTCATAAATGGCCCTGAACCAACTAGCTACGAATCAGACTTATAAGCATTAATGATTCTTTAGTAAGCACTTCATTATGGAAGTTTGTTTCCACACCGGGGGAAAAAAGGCGACTTTATTTCTCACAATTGTGACTTTTTATCTTGCAATTCTGACTTTTTTTCTCTCTCGCAATTTTGAGCTCATATTTCACATTTTAAATGTTATTTCTTGCAATTACTAGTGTACAGTTCACAATTCTGACTTTTTCCCCCCTCAGTTTAGACGTCCACTTGACGCAGTACCTGAAATGTGACTAACTTCAAGTAATGAGTGCGCTCTAGTGTCTGCTTTTCCTTGTCTTGAGTAGCTGGTGTGTTGTACTGTATATAGCCTATTTATAGACAATGATTTATGCTTTGTCAGTGCATTCTTTGTAACTCACTAAATGTCAAATGGATGTCTAAATTGCGAGATAAAAAGGTAGAATTGTGAGAGGTAAACTCGTAATTGCGAGAAATAAAATAAACATTTTTTTTTTCACTTTTAAGAATGTGTGTGAAATTCAGTAATGTGTGTGAGATGTTCTCTTCAGTTCAGGTTTTTAACAGGATCCAATGGTAGTGATTGTTTTGTGATCCCACAGCCATTTCTGTGCTGATTTGGATGCGTGTTTATGTTGTTGAAAGCTCAATCATAACCTCTTGGCAGATGCAGCCAGGTTTTGTGTTAAAATATCCTGGTACTTAGCAGAATTTATACTGCTGTCACCACCAGCAGCAAAACAGTGGTAAAGCACCGATGATACATCACAATATTTTATGTGTGGGTTTAGGCGATGGTCCTTGTATGCAGTCTCATTTCGTTGCGAACAACATGCTGAAAAAATATTTCTTTCTCATCTCACCACAAAACACATCACTGAGGCTTCACTACCACTTGAAGTTCAGGTGCTTCAAGTTGTGGAATGTGGCATGAAAAATACTGTTACTATTACTAAAATACTTTAATACTAATAAAATGAATTTCTTTGTAGAAAACAATTAAAAAACAATTTAAGCATTTGAAGAATTTGGTTTAATATTTATTGTATATAACTATTCTTATATAATTTACTTTTTTACTGTGAAAAGCACAGAATTACCGGATTAACTGGACATCTGTTTTTCATGGACAAATATAAACAGGCCAAGTTGCTTTATTTGTGCTCTTTTATTTAATTGTGAAGTTTATTACATGGACAGAAAGACCACTGGTCGTTTAAAACTCGGTTATCCTGCGGAAGGAGCCAGTGGTGGCACACGCTGCGCCCCATTCGTTGAACTTCCTGTACTCGCCAGGACGCATGAAGTATTGGCGCCCCCTATAGCTTGGATGCTCGTACAGGGTCCAGTAGCCGTCCATCACGTTGCAGGAGTAGATGTCCCTGTGGCGGAAACGATCTTGCACCGACTCGCAGTCGTCGCTGAATTCCATCATCTGGCCCTGGAAGTCAGGACGCTCGTAGATGCGGATACGGTACTGCCCCCCGCGGTTCTGAAGGAGGAAATGCAAGAAAGAGATCTTACATCTACACAATGTAATACAAGATAGTTATGTGTTGTTATTGAATTTTGCATTGGAGTAAAAAGGTAATGTCATACCCAGACCAAAACCTCAGGACCTAAATGAAAGTATTTTAAGCTATTTTAGTGTTTCAAATAAAAGATTTCTGTCAAAATTGTTATTCCAGTCATCATAGGAACATAATCTGCATAATCAAGAGTTCTGCATATTTCCCTGATAAAATTATTTTCATATTCAATACCAAATAATGTAGTAATATAGAAAGGGTGAGGTACTTCAATTGTAGGTAGGCTTAATAATATTTACATTTATTAATTTACCAGAATTCTAGATGAGCAAAATGCACAGAGTAGAAGTGTAAGAGCCAGTGTAAGTGCAGAATTCTTTTTTAAGGTGAGGACCAGTGGACAAGTTAGGAGTTAGTTAAGTGTTCACAAAAGAGGTGGGTTTTTAGCCATTTTTTGAAGATAGTGACAGATTCTGCTGTCCGGATTGAGGTTGGAAGTTCCACCACTGAGGGACAGTCAGTTTGAAGGTTCTGGAAAGAGACCTCATGCCTCGCTGAGTAGGCACTACCAGGCATCGTTTGTTAACTGATTGCAGGTTGCACAAAGGAACATAAACTGCAGGTAAAGTATTGAGGTACGATATAAAAGATATAATATATATTTTGTACCTAAACCTAATGCAAACTTTAAATTCAATACACAAATTGTTTTCTTTTCTTTCTTTTTCTTTCTTTCTTTTTTTTTTAAATAAAAGTTGTTTTTTCATTCCTGGTGTTCAAATGTCCCCACATTTTCAGAATGGTATCTTGTCAACAAAACAGTCGCAATAATGAGCTTAATGAATTACAACACATATTCTTGCGGAAGCAAAAATTCTAAACACTTCTATCAAGGATATCTTTCTTATGGCAAAGATATGGAAGTGTACCTCTAAATCTCATTTAAGGCACAGCAGTCTGATTATTATTGACATTTCATTTGTTTTGAAGGTTCACTGCCTTCACTTTCCCAGGTGAAAGAAACACACTGACGGTCCAAAAGTGCAGCTTTAGGGTTACCACCCCAGTGTATAAACCCACATACTTACATAAGAGAAGGTCCTGCAAGACCGAATTGAGTCGTTGTAGCCCATCCAGCGCTGGTATTCGGGATATTCTCCACGGGTCAGAACGTACTGGTATCCTGTATAATTGGGTTTCTCATACAGAACCCAGCATCCGCTGTCAACTCGGACGGAGTTGCAGCGGGTGAAGTGGGGCTGCATGTCTGGGCAATCGGTCTCACACTCATATGAGCGGCCCTGAAAGTTCTTATCCTCGTAAAATATGATCTGCAATGAGAAAAATCAGGGTATGCAGGGTAAAAATTCCACTGCATCAGAAATTTGGCGTTTATTGACCACTTGATATAGTATCAATTATTCAATTCATATTTATATTAAGATTTACTATCCTTATTAATCACTTTTTTTTCAGATTCAAAAGTAATCAGGGATGAGTTTCTAAAAGCATTGCATAGCCAAGAACTGTATGTGTGTGTGTGTGTGTGTGTAAAAGAGAGAGAGAGTGTTTAATGTAATGCTCGTTCTACCATCTAACAATAATCTTTGTGCTGCAATGCTTTTGAAAAACTCAGTCCTTAGTTTTCCTGAGCTAAACACATTACAATCCTCATGTTTGCAGCTATTCTATCTCTCGTTTTCTCACCTTACTCATCCTGGTTGTGGGGTGTAGTCCTTCCTCGGGTGATAACTGAAGCACAGTTGGCCTTGCCTGTTTTATAAACCTCCACCATGGGTTTGTAGCATCAACAGTTTTGTTGTTGCGCTTTTGAGACACTGCCAAGATTCTGATCCAGGCCATAGTGGAAAAAGTCCTGAATCATCAGCCCAAATCGCACACAGCTGCACATTGCTCGCTCATTCACCCCCTTTTTAAAAAATCAAACCAGCTTTTATCTGATAATCCGCTATCAAAAGGGGTAGATGTTTACAGCTGAGAAAGCTTTAAGTCATCATTATTGCTGAACTATGAGGCCTGCTTCTAGAAAGTGGGCATGGGTCCGAGTGAATGTCTGTGTGTGTTAGACAAGCTCCATGAAACAATCTCAAAGAAAAGAGTCATTATCCAGCAAAGAACTGAAATAAGACAACTCACTTCTATTCATATAAAGATCTGAGCAGAGATATAAAAGAGTTACGGACTAATATTAATGTAATTACAGAAGGAATAAAAGACGATAAAGCAGAATTACTGTTACCACCATGAGGTTGATTATTATCCTATAACAGCATGTATCAAAGTGTTTTCTTTATCTTACACCCATAATTACAATGTTTTATTTATTAAATCTACACATCATACTACTCACCCATTTATACTGTAGTTGCAGAATGTCCACGAAACAAGTTAGCTCCTGTTGTCACTTACATTATTACAACTATATATAAAAAAAAGTTATTCTCTAACCAGACTCTCTTTTTTCTCTGTCTTGAAGTTAATAAGCCAAAAAACACAGCTTGTCATGTTACCAAGAAACCTCAGAGTGGAACTCCTCGGTCCTGAAGACTTTCCCATATTGGAAAACTTACTGACAGTTAGAATGCACTGACACTGGAGACTCCTTCTATATATGTAAAATACTGTCTCATTACAGAAACTTCAACATATCAATGAGTATACATTTTTCTATCTATCTATCTATCTATCTATCTGTCAGTCTATCTATCTATCTGGCCAAAAGTTTGTGGACACCTGACTTTCCATTAGATTTTGGAGCGTGGTTGTGGGGATTTGTGTTCATTCAGCTACAAGAGCATTAGTGAGGTCAGGAACTGATGTTGGTCAGGAGGTCTGGGGTGCAGTCGGTGTTCCAGTTCATCCAAAAGTGTTCAATGGGGTTGTGGGGGTCAGGGCTCTGTGCAGGACACTCCAGTTCTTCCACCTTCTTCCAACCTTAACACACCATTATGTGTTGTGGAGCTTACTTTGTGTACAGTTGTATTGTCATGCTGGAACAGGTTTGGGCGTCTTAGTTCCAGTGAAGGGAACTTGTAAAGCTACAGCATACAAAGACATTCTATACAATTGTGTGCTTCCAACTTTGTGGCAACAGTTTGGGGACGAACCACGTATGGGTGTGATGGTCAGGTGTCCACATACTTTTAGCCATATAGTGTATCTATCTATCCATCCATCCATCTGTCTCAGTCATTGCCCTTCTGACATCTGATCCCTGACAGCTAATATTTTTCTGTTAGATCAGAAATCTGAATTTCTGTAAAACTTTTAGAAAATTATATAAATAAGATTAAATTGAACTGGGTTTGGGGTGGGGAGTGGGATATATAGAATTGTTATAGAGTTGTTGTTGTTGTTGTTGTTGTTGTTTTTGTTTTTTTTAGTATTGGGATGGTTAAAGTCCCCCTGGGCTTTAACTATGTGTCTGATTACGTAGATGTTCAAAAAAAAATTTCATGATATTAGACTTACTTGGGTTGTTTTTTTTTTACGTGTATTGTTTGTTATATGCGTTTTAAGGAGGGTTAAGATAGAGATGTTCTTAGTCCATTTTAGTAGTTTCCTGGGCATTAAAACATATTAATCTATTTATTATTTGATATAACCTTACTTTTAATTACTTTTATACCTTAAAATTCAATGTTTATGTTGTCAGCTTTCATTTTTAAACTGCATGACCATCTGTATTAATATTATTATTGTTGTTCTTGTGAACTATGGTAAGTTTGTGGCTTATATTTCATATATGATAGAATGGTTCTTACAGATTCCCACAACTTTAAGGTCAACCAAAACTGTGTAGCGGGAGGTGGACGTTATCCTACTGGAACGCGGAAGTAGACGCGAGTGCGTCACTTCCGGGGCGTTGCCGAGATGGTCATGGCGGAGGGTACAGCAGTCCTGAGGAGGAACCGTCCAGGAACCAAGGCGAAGGTACTTCAGTGTGTATGGTGAACGCTTAGATATGTGAAGATGATTGACGATTCTTCTATGGATCATATAATATATGTTATATAACGATCGAAGAAAGCAAAAAGGCAGCTAGCTAAATCAGCTAACTAGCTTCTTCCTAGCAGCGGATCCTGTTATTATTTTCTTTTCCCCACCTGCATTCCTACCTTCGTCGCTGGTCCAATCAGGAGGCGAGTTCTGAAATATGAACCAATCCTAGCTTAAAGGAGGCGGGGTTTGTTGGGAAAACAGGTGGGGTGAATTTTCACCGTCTAGACAGCTAGCTATTTGTAGACACAGCAGTCAGCTGGAGCTGGAGCACGACCTGTGAGCGGAGCAATTTTAATTCAGCACATTTACCCTTAACTAGTACTCACATTGTGCTTACAATGTTTGGAAAAATACCTTGTGTGTTAGCGAGCTATATGGCTAATGTTCGCTACATAGCCGTCTGTAATGTAACTATAATCTATAGTTAGTCTATATAATCTATAGTTGTCACTCATTGACTTGTGATCGTGTTCATATAGCTGTTAGAGCTTTCAAATATTTGCGAGAACCCTCAGTTATCTTCGCTCTCTCACTGCTTCAGAGTGTGTAGGAGTGAGGAGCACCTCAGTGTGTGTGTGTCACATATACATGCACACACAAACTTTTATTTACATATATACACACACACAAAAATATAGCAAATCTACTAACTATAATTTCTTTGAACGGTTTTTAAGAACGACTTCTCTATAAAAATCTTTTACATTGGGCCTCATTCACCAAAGTTTTATTGACATAAACCAAGCTCAGATTTTCTTGTATATGTTGATCACAGCTCATTTGCATGTGGTGACGTCCACCATACTCCATAAAAGGTCAAGAGCACAGACAACTGTAAGGATGAAATGAATGATGCGGATAAAGGATGAAAGACATCCATCACTACTATGCCAATAAAAATACAGTAATAATATGATAGGTGTACATGCCTCTGTTTATATGGTGCCATTTCTTTTGTCATAATTAAATGATTAGTTTGATTTGTCTTACTCTATGGGTTTGTGTTTGCTCGCTTTCTTATCTTATATTCTGTCACTAATGCAGAACAATAAAATGACTTTTTTTTTTTTTAATTCTTGATGGTACTCTTAGTCCTTGACCTCGTGACCTAGCATGAGGAGATGTTTTTGATAGAGACTCCAAAGCTCTTCTGTAAGTTTCTCTGGATAAGGGCTTCTGCTAAATGCTGTAAATGTATTAAGCAAAAAATAAGCAAGTTAAACTTGACAGTATAGTCCAAATATACAGCAGCAGTCAATGCTAATTGTATGATTTGAAGTCGTTAGTTCTAAGTCTTCTGATGTGTAAATTCACACACGCTCTGGAGCACGAGTAGGATAAGAACGTTGTTCTGAATTTCCCAGATTTTCATGAATACCAGCTTTCTTGTGTAAACGCTTTACGAATAAATGTGCTGGTTTATTCGTAAAGCGAGATAGTTGTCTGATTTAGTTCTGCTCAGCAATGCCCTGGTCTTGTGTGCGTTTGATTTGATAAGCATTGTGAGAAATGAAAAAGTCATGAACTTGCTCAGAGTGACAGCAGACGTAGCAGTGTAACACAACGCAGCAGATTACACAGCCAAAGGTTTTTCAGTGCCGTCCACAGCCCCTGAGTGGAGAAACAAACACTGTGATTTAGGTTGACTCCAGAGGAATGAAGTTGTGAAAAATTTGGGAGTTGCAGCCGAACAGAAAAGTCATGAGAACCACTGGATTAATGAACTTGATTGGGTAAAAATGAGATGGAATAATAAACAGAAATTTTTTAAAATCTGTATTTTGCAAAGTCAGTAGTGATGTAACTGTCCGATCGTACCCTGTGACTTACTGTGGCAACCCTATTTTCCCAGAGACGTAGGACAGGACGTAGCATCTTGTAGAATATGAATTTGAATAACCTGTAGAATATGAATTTGAAGTAAGTAACGTGTATGATGTGAATTTGTTGACAGGATTTTTACAGCTGGCCCGATGAGTCCTTAGAGGAGATGGACAGCACTCTGGCAGTGCAGCAGGTAGGCATTAAGCTTTAAATGTTCCAGCCAGAGGTCTCATTCAGACCAGATATTAACCCTCCATTTCTATCTGATCACTCAAACCCCTCTTGGGTGTAAACGTACAGCCAATGTAACGTTTGTAGAAAAACCGTGGAGAGAAAACATTTCTCAGGTAAAAGTACTGTTAGTTTAAAGGGAGAGTTCACCCGAAAATGAAAATTCTGTCATCAATTACTCAGTCTCATGTCGTTCCAAACCCGTAAGACTTTTTCATCTTAGGAACACAAATTAAATCATTTTAATGAAACCTGCGAGATTTCTGTCTCTCCATTTACAGTCCAGTAACCAAAAGTTTCAAGCTCCAAAAAGTTCATAAAGGGATCGTAAAAGTGGTTTAATCCTAATCGTATGAAGTGTTACGAATGCTTTGTGTGCTCAAAAAATCTAAAATGACGTCTTTACTCGCATATATCTTCACCGCCACATAGATCTCTGACGCGCTCTCATGGGAGAACCACGACGCATACGTGTTGTTGTTGACGTGAGAGCTGACGAAAAAACGCAGGTCCTCCTGTGTGTTGAAATCTGCAGACATCTTTGTTACAAAGATTGTTCTATGTGACTCAGTTTGTATCCAGCGTCCCTTTTCCTCTGCTGTAAACAGCACTTCCGCATCTGGTTCTCGCGATACAAAGGGAAACGGATGCACTGCACTGGACAATTTTTTTTGTCCGCTCTCGCATCAACGACATCAATACGTGTGCGTCGTCGTTCTCTCGTGAACGCGTGTCGGAGATCTGTGCGGCAGTGAAGATATTTTGTGAATAAAGACGTCATTTTAGTTTTTTTTGCACACACAAAGTATTCGTATCGCTTCATACAATTGGGATTAAACTACTTTTACGATGCCTTTATGAACTTTTCGGAGTTTGAAAGTTTTGGTTACTGGACTGTAAATGAAGGGACAGAAATCTCCCTGGTTTCATTAAAAATGTCTTAATTTGTGTTCTGAAGATGAACAAAAGTCTTATGGGTTTGGAACGACATGAGGGTGAGTAATTAATGACAGAAATTTCATTTTTATGTGAACTATCCCTTTATGAATAACACATGCAATTTACTTTTGTTTTCCCCTCCTCACTCATAACAGGCTACATAAAGTCGAGATCAGTGCCTGGGAAATAAAGGACTGAAGTCTATTGAGTATTCGTTGGGCAAAATGAACAAAATCCCCATCTCCACGAAGTAACCGACTCTCTGTCTTTCTCTGCAGTACATCCAACAGAACATTCGCTCCGACTGCGCCAACATCGACAAGATCCTGGAGCCTCCCGAGGGCCAAGATGAGGGCGTTTGGAAATACGAGCACCTGAGGTACGCTGATGGGATTTCTAAGGGTTTAGTGTTGACTTTTTTCCACAGATCAGTTTCATATCGTAGTGTATAAACAGACTGAATTTTTGGCTGTTTGCCCTGATTTCATTGTATTCTGGTCATTATAGACAGTTTTGTCTGGAACTGAACGGCCTTGCTGTTAAATTACAGGTACAAATGCCACACACACACACACACACACTGCTGTATTCTTTAAACGTCATTCAAATTACAATGTATAAGATTTGTCCAATGGTGCTGTGGTAGAAAAAGAGCTTAAAAACTCTTACACTCTCTGTCGTATGTGTGCGCGTGCCTTCCATTCAGGGAGAATGCCAGCCTGACACATGCACACAAATGACCGCTACAGAGCAGTGGATCTTCCTATGTGCTGCACATAAAACCCCTAAAGAGGTAAGGCCTGCGTCAAATTCTAATCACTCCTAAGATTTAGTATTTTCATTTAATCAAACATTGTAATTCGACTGTGTTCATACTACATAAACCATCAGCTTCTTAAGCAAACGAATACAAAGCATAGCTCGATTATGAAGTTAAATGTTTCATCACTTAGATATTTCTGTAAAATTCTTATCCTACCTGGAATATGTATTTACTTTACTGTACGTTGTGAATTTAAGACTCGCACAACACAGATCCCGGCTGGATATAAGAGATCACTGTATACACGGACAACATACTGGCTTTGTAGAGTCTACCTGGTGCACTTTACACTATTTAAGAATCGTGTTAAGGACACGTTAGGGACGCTTTGCTTATTTTGTTCATTGATACATAATTGATAAAACATTACATAAACAACATACACGGTAAACGATTAGATTTAAATGCCTGCAGGAAAACGTCATATCTATAGCGTTAAGATGGACAAATATAAAGTGTGTCGCATCCTGTAATGTGTTTCCTTTTCGCCTGATTTGTATCCTGTATGAATCTTAATAACCTGCAAAGTAAGACATTGAAACTTCTTTCTCTGACGCATCATTACAGCATGGTTACTAGTGTATCTTGTGTTTGCGTCTGCAGTGTCCCGCTATCGACTACACGAGACACACGCTGGACGGAGCCGCCTGCCTTCTAAACAGCAACAAGTATTTCCCCAGCCGGTGAGCATGAAAGCAGGACCACATTGTTTCATTATGGAGTATTAACAGTCTCCCCTTCACTCATCTGCACTTCTTACAGCATGCGTCCAGTGAGAATAAGCAGGGCCAGAACGCTGTCGGTTATTTGTTTCCTGAACTTATTATTCTCATAAACTCAACAAAATGATTGAGATGACGGTATAATAATGTTTCAGAGTGAGCATAAAGGAGTCATCGGTGGCAAAGCTGGGTTCGGTCTGCCGCCGCATCTACAGGATATTCTCCCACGCTTACTTTCACCACCGCCAGATATTCGACAAGTATGAGGTGAGCTGAGCAGCTTAACACTCTCAGGTCATATACACTCACCATCCACTTTAATAGTACACCTGTTTATTTATGCAGTTCTCCAATCAGCCAATCATGTTGCAGCAGCACAATGCATAAAATCATGCAAATACAAATCAAGAGCTTCACTTAATGTTCACGTCAAACTTCAGAATTGGGGGAAAAGTGTGATCGCTGTGACTTTAACCATGGCAAGGTTGGGCTGGTTTAAGTATTTCAGAAATTGCTGATCTCCTGCGATTTTCACACACAACAGTCTCGGGTTTTCACGGTGTGGTGCGAAAAAAAACATCCTGTGTGCGGAGGGTCTGCAGGATGAAACACCTTGTTGATGAGAGAGATCACAGGAAAATGATCAGACTGGTGTGATCTGACAGGAAGTCTATAGTAACTCAAATAAGCACTCTTTACAACCGTGGTGAGCAGAAAAGCATCTCAGAACATACAATACATCAAACCTTGAGGTAGATGGGCTACAACAGCAGAGGACCGCATTGGGTTCCACTCCTGACAGCCAAGAACAAGAATCTGAGGCTATCATGAGCACAGACTCACCCAAACTGGAGATTTGAAGACTGGAAAAAGACCAGGTGATTTTCTTTCTTCTAATATTCAACTGTGCAGTCTGTGGAACCTGATGTGGTCTTCTGCTGTTGTAGCCCATCCACCTCAAGGTTCGATGTGTTGTGCATGCTGAGATGCTGTTCTGCTCACCACGGGTATAAACAGTGCTTATATGAGTTACTATATCCTTCCTGGCATCTCGAACCATTCTGGTCATTTTCCTCTGACGTCTCTTAGCAACAAGCGTTTCTACCCATTCCGTGTAAACTCTAGAGACTGTCATGTGTGTGAAATTCCCAGGAGATCAGCAGTTTCTGAAATACTCAAATCAGCACATGTGGCACCAACAACCATGCCATGTCCAAGGTCACAAGAGATCACACTGTTTTTTTTTCCCTCTTTTTCATTTTGATGTGAAAATTATGTGAAACTCTTGACTTGTATCTGCATGATTTTATGCACTGTGCTACTGGCACATGTTAAGCTGATTGGATAACTGCAGAAAGGAGCAGGTGTTCTTAATAAAGTGGATAGTGTGTGTACTGTAAAGTATAAAATATAAATTGTGATACCAAAATGGTTTGTCAGAAGCAAAAATCACTCTTAAACCTGTCCTAGAAGATAGTGCACACAGGCTGATATAATAATGGACATGCTTGAATGGCTTCCCTCTGTCTGAGACTCCCAGTCTGCTACACCACTAAAGCAGGACTTCACACAACAGCTAGAAACATTGCAAACCAGGATTGTCCGACCCTAACATCTACAAATTCAGAGAATGTCTACGAATACATTTTTCGTACATGTCCTTCAGTTTATTTTTTTTTCTTTTTGGTTTGTTTATTTATATGTAGTGTGAAACCAAATAGCACACACAAACCAAAATGATCAATTTCACTCGGATTTGAATTCAGCTAATGAACTAATAGGTGTGAAGACACCCTAGATCTAGTGCTAGGCCAGAGGATCTCAACCTTTTGTAACTTAACCTCCCCCCCACCCACCCCCAAGCCTCCCCTATCATGTGGCACCATCCCCCCATATTGGAGGAGACCAGGTCTAACGATTATCTATTCTTTATAAAATATATATATATAACCTAATCTATAATCTGTTTTGATATAGATATATATATATATTTTTTTGCTTTTATGTTTTTATACTGTTTTAAATTACTTTTCATAACTTTTATGATTTTAAAAAAAAATTACTTTTATGACATTTATAAAACTATATAACGGACAGGTATGGAACATGAATGATCAAAAATGTTTCTGAACACTAGAACTACTTTGAACAAGAGAACTAGGCTGTAATAACGTGAACTATTTTACATGTAAAACATGTTGCATTACATTCGTCTTGTGTTCTAAAAACATTCACATATGACTGATGTAAATTGGGACAAAGGGCACGTCTCGTTAGCCATGACATTGTTAAATCAATCAGTGGGACACCTGCGCTCGCTTCTTTTTACATTCACGTCTATGTCAGCTGCCGTGCGATCACCGGGATGTGCTGCTCCGGCTCTCAGGCTCTCACTGAACAGAGCAGACTCGGAGAGAGGTGTGAGTGCAGCGGGAAAGCAAGACCTCGTGCTTGCAGGACAGTACTGGCCACATTTGGAAAGTCACTAAGGTTTGTCCAAAAAGTCGCTAGGCACTTTTTTTGGCAAAAAAAAAAAAGTTGCTAAAGGGGTCTGAAAAGTCTCTAAGTTGGCAACACTGGACTGCACTGACCGCTAGATAAAAGTCAGGCTAAGCTCCGCCTCTCCACAGCAAAAAGAAAATACAGAGGGAGAGGGAACGCAGGGTTTTTCGTTTATGCACATTCTATTTGAAAAGCAATAAAATACACAGAGTCCCCAAATGATGCCCTGTCTGTGTTTCTTCTTGAAAACAATTTGCACCCCACTTCCAATTTCTCCTGCCCCCCTGGTTGAGAACCACTGTGCTAGGCTATGCAGATTTTGTGACATGTACAGTGAAATTTATTCATACCGTGCGATGGGTCGACACCCTTTCCAGGGAATCCCCCTCCTTGTGCCCTGAGTCCCCTGGGATGTCTCCAGGCTCCCCCATAACCCTGTTTAGGAAAAGCAGTATGGAAAATGGATGGATAGATGGTCTTACAAGTTATATAATAATCTCATAATGAGAAATGGTAGATAATTTTTTTACTTTATTGATATATCCACTTGCCAAGAAATCATTTTCACTCCAGTTTGGATTTGGCAACTGGATTAATAGGCGTGAAATTGGTCTTTAGTCGTAGCCAATGCAGAGTTTTCATAAATATCCCCATGGACAGTGGAATTAAATTTCTTAATGGTTTGGTTTAGGATGTGTGTAAAAGCTGCATAGGCAGTACTTTTGTTTTCTTTTTAAATTTTTTTTTTTTTTACAAAATTCACTGTCAGTAACCGTGAAAAGTTATACTTGGTGAAGACCAAGTTGTATTGATGAAACTGAGTGAAATCAGTTGTGGATTCTGCTTGACTGAGTCCTGCAGCCACAGAGCCCTTTGTGGATTAGACCCCAGACCTCTCAATCTCAGTGAATTTTTTTCCCTTTTTCTATCTGTCTGTCCAGGATGAGACCTTCCTGTGTCACCGTTTTACTCGATTTGTAATGAAATATAACCTGATGTCGAAGGACAATCTCATCGTGCCCATTCTGGAGGAGGAAGTGCAGACTGCTGGCTCTGCCGAGAGTGATGCCTGAGGATACACACGCACATGCACGCACACACACACACACACACACACACACACACACACACACGCTGTACAATTTCATGCAAAATTGTTAACATTTTTTGTATCGACGCTAACATATTTTTTGTGAATCAATGCTAGTGGTTGCCCTTACACAGGATCTCATTTTTGCACACCACCACTAGCCACCTCCATTTATCATCGGCGGTGTTAGGATTCTTTGAGCGAGGTCTTCGGTTAACATGTCATATTGCTAACATAAAGTACCTCACCCATATAAATGCACAGCCTCATCTGTAACACATTGTTTTGCATCATTCTATTCATCTCAAATGAGACCTTATAAAGGCCAAACTCTTCTTACAGGAGCATCACAGAAATCAGCTGGCTGATACACACACACACACACACTCGGCTATGCCATCGGTCGAGTTACAGCAACACTACCAGGGCATTTTAGTGTCATATGGTTAAAAATAAATAAACATTTAGCAGGGTAACCATGGTTACTACATGATCTAATTAATCACGGGGCAAAGTTTTTAACTGACTTCTTGCTTTTCTTTGCTTGTGTTTTCTTTACTCCTGCCTAAGTTATTGCTAATGTACTGAAGTTTAAAACATTCACAGCTAAGACCATCCCGCCTTTTTTTTTCTTTCTATAAAACTATCATTTACATTAGTATGTGAATATATAACTAATAAACAAGTGTACAGAGCCACTGTATGTTTAAGATATTTGTGAGACATTTCTTAATCACAGTTTGATTTTATTGACTTCAACAATGCAGTTTTCAAAAACAGTTTAACGGCATGTATGTATATATATATATATAAAAAAATTATTTTAATTTTTTTTTTGCAAGAAACATTTATGTCTCGTTATAAAGACATTAAACCACACATCAAACACTGTTCAAACTGTTCCCTAAATGTAATAACAACTGCTAACAACAAAAACAGTGTACATGACAAGCATAAATCCCCCTTTTAATAGAAGATTGCCAGTTTTTCTGGCTTCAAGAACAACACATCACTGTGTGTGTACAAAACCACAATAACAAAATAATAAATATGACACTTTCCCAGGTGCACAAATTGTGCAGACAACAGAAAATAAAAACGTGAGTGTCATAAAACGCTCTTAGAGTGACATGTACACACTAAGCTAAATGAACCAAACAGCATGTGTTCGAGTGGTAGTAAACAAACAAAAGAAATAAAGACATATATATATATATATATATATATATATATATATATATATATATATATATATACACACACACACACACACACACATACATATATATTATAACTATATACAGAAACACAACTTCAAGCCAAATAAACACTTGTGTGGAGAAGAATCAGGTTGTGGGGGAAAATGAGTGAGCTTCTCATAAAACTATGAGTGAACACAGACATACTACAGATATACTGATATAGATATGTTTAAATAAATAAATAATTGTGGCTGGTTGAATAAGCTGATCATAGGAGCACCATGACAGTGTTATACTGCACATGAATGAGAGCTGTGTATCTTTGTGTTGAGAGAGTTGATAAAAACTGTAGTACATAGTGAGCGTATGGACGTCATTCTTTTGGTTATAAAAGTATAAAGGCATGTATTAAATGTCCAATAGATTTAACGTAAGGCATGTAGTGATACCGTGTCGTCCAGATGATCTGTATTTGGCTTCATGTTTGTTGTTTTAGGGCATTAAAATGATCCTTAAGAACTTGCAGCTGACTGAGCTGACAATATGATCGTATCCATGGTAACTAAATCTTGAATGAATGGTGCGGCATATCGAAAGCTTTTTCTTTTTAAATGTTTGTTTTCTGGGCATTTTCTAAATTCTTGACTGTTATGCCAGAGTGAAGATTCATCATCGCCATGATAATCAGAATGTACAGTACAATTACAAATCTTGGATACAAAAACACTGACTGTCATCTGGATTTATATCCACATATCTTTGGATGAATCAACATACTTCCAAACAAGCCTCCTTTAAAATGATAAACTTTTCACTTTCTTTCAAGAGGTAAAGACGGGAACAAAAAGACTCTGGAGCAATAATCGGATGCTCACTTATCAAAGATATCACGATGGAAATACGTTTAGGGTTATTTCCACTTGCGCTTGTTCACTTTGTTATGTAAAGTTTAGTTCACTCCAGTTATGTCCTAATGAGAGCTGAGATTATAGTCTATTTGTTTAGACTATAAACACGACGTTTAGTTTTAGATGTGGTGATGGGTTGGTATAATCAAAATTATTTGTGTTTTTAATATAAAACTTGTTTGAAGTCCTTCAGACATAGGAGTAGATTTTGTGTAGGCTTGCTTTGTATAGGTAAGATAATGTTTGTTGGCTTGGTCGATATTCTTTCTGTTTTAAGGCTTTTCAGTATTCAGGTTTAGTTTAAAGCTTACTATAAGTGTATTTCAGTTTTGTTTGTTCTTGGCTTCCTTTTTATGTGGCTAGGTTAGGTTTAGTTTTGACGATGGCTGGCGTTTACGTCTGGTCGAGTGTGTTGGTGTTACAGTAAGCTGGCTTAACTGGTGTGTATCAATCTGTGATGTGAAGAAGCAGACCATTCCCTTCTATTTCAGCACATCCTGTGCAGGTGAGGATGCCGCAGGAGGCGTGGTGTGAAGATCAGGCCGGTAGTCTTTACGCGGGTGAGCGTAATGAGGGCCGCGGCTGTACCTGGGTCTCAGGTGGACGGCAGTGTGAGAGAAACCTCGTCTCACTGGCTGGAACTTTGGCTCCTGATAAGAAGAAAGGGCGACATCATGCGCTTATCAGACCTTACTTATAGGTCACTGAGCCGAAATTTACACTTCACATGTCTAATAAAGAATGTCAATATTTGCAAAACATCACCAATAATTGTTTTTTTTTTTATTGTCTGAAACATTTCAATATGCTAATGCTTTGATCCCTCTGATGGAAACCTGCCTATTGTGAAAGTGCTTTATAGCAAAGAGCAGGCTCACCTTCACTCTGTCAGCCTGAGGCAGAATCAGTGGACTCTGCAAACAAATCTGATATGGTGGCTGCACCATGTGATCCATATATGCCTGCTCACAAACACACAAATAAATCTTATACACACTCTACATATATATAGTAGTTTACACTGTACAGTGCTAGTTTTACCCCATGATTTCCATGTCTATATAAAAACTGAAGTAAAAAATGTGCATGTATCCTGAAAAACACAACTTATTTATTTATTTATTTATTACAAAAATGATTACTATATTTGAATATCTTTATACACTATTTGACTATTTTAGCAACATCTGTGAGACCTATCACAATGTTATTTGGTTGTGAGGGTGTGCAAACTTTTGTACACCATGTATTTTACATTCTCTCACACTGTAATAGAATACAATATTGTGCCAGTAAACACATACACCATACACAAAATATGTGCCCTAATACTTTACACACACACACAAACACACACACATTATATTCAGAAACTATAAGAGTGGTAAAGATTATGAAAAGTGTGTACTGTTACCTCAGGAACACCACCTTCCATCACGGCTGACTGAAAACACCCATTTTCAATCGGCTCCACTGGGTGATACATCAACTCAGCAGGCTGGACATATTGCAAAGGACTTGGGTTTGAAGGGACAGAGGTCTAAAGCGCGCACACACACACACACACACACAAATGAGTGATCAGTGACACACCACCTGACTGCAGTATATCTGCAAAAGCACACACCTCTACCTGAGGAAAAGCCCATGGGACGTGTCCGTTTACGCACTGGGAAGGACCCTGAGTAAGAGAGAGAGACAGAGCGAGAGAGATATGGAAATTAAAAAGGGACCAAGTCTGAGGTTACTGCATTTCTTCTCTCATTATTAAACCACCCTCCTCCTCTTTGTTGATAATTATATCCATCCATCCATCTATACGTTCCATACCGCTTATCCTATGCTTGGGGCACAAGGTGGGGGACACCCTCGACAGGGTGACAACCCATCGCAGGGAACAATCAGACACACGCTCACACACCCATTCACACACTACAGGCAATCTGGGAATGCCAATCAGCCTACAGCACATGTCTTTGGGACTGGGGGAGGAAACTGGAGTACCCAATGGAAACGGAAACCCTGAAGCACCAGGAGAACATGCAAACTCTGCGCACAACACAGGGCGGAGGCAGGAATCGAACCCCCAACCCCGGAGGTGCGACGTAAATGTGTTAAATACTTAACCCCCTCCAGAATTCTATTAAAAAATAAAGATGTCAGCCTTGAAATCATAACTTTAGAAATCCAGTATTTGTAAGCTTTTCAATTTTCTCTCCTATATCCCGTGTAGTTAAATACTGACCATGCTGTGGTTCTGCCATTATACTGAAGTTTTAGGTATCTGTGCATGCTGACCTGGTGTTGGGGGCAGGCTTGTGGAGTATAAAAAGGAGGAGCAGAGTGAGCCACCATGACCGGAGATCCAGGTACCTTGTGGGACTAATAAACACACAACAGCAAAATACAGCATTATAGCATTATACTTACATAAACAGACATTTTGATCAGAATAAACTTGTTCGAGCTGTTAGAATAAACCTCAGTGTAAATATTTTCACATTTTCATAATATATACATCCTTGAAGGAAAGAAAAATACACATTCAGATGTGTACGATCCCATAACTTTGGGTGCCTAGGGTAGGGCACATTAGGCAGCACACATTTTTAAAGAAGGAAACTGGATAAATGTCTGTCATTTTATTTTACTTACATATTTCTAAATTCACAGTTCATAGAAGACATTATTGTGGATCAATAAATATACATGTATAAGTAAATCTACATCTATAATAAGTGTGTGTGACGGTTTGACCCTGTGTGTGATTGTGTGTGTGTGTGTGTGTGTGTGTGTTTGTGATGAACTCACAGCGGGCCAGTGTGATGGGTGTGTATTTAGCTCTGGGTTGTGGAAGTAGGCCACTCCATTGTGGTAGGTGTAGGGATATCCAGTAGGCGTGGTCAGGTACATGGTGCCAAGTGGTACTGGGAGAGCCAGAGGAGGGCTGGGACTCGCCATGGTGTAATCGCCTGGTTTAAAAACACGCTGCATCATACGCCAGTCTGATACGGCAATCATACTGTCAAACAAACACGCATGTGATGTAATGATTCGTACAGTGCATGGCTACTTGCTGCTTGCGAACGGCCTGTCCGACGTTTAGCCTCTTATCTTGAAAATACAACCTACCAGCCTGAGACAGACAACAAGAGAGAGAGAGAGAGAGAGAGAGAGAGAGAGAGAGAGACTTATATTCAACTGATCCATTTATATAGAAAAAGAAAGCACTGAACATAAATTACACTACACAGTGTAGATCTATAAGTATATCACAGTGCCCATGTCATATACATTATCTCGAAAAACATAAACGAAAACAAACACAGGATGTGGTCTCAAGAAAAATGTATTCAAGTTCATACAACGATAATGCAGTTGTATATTTTTTTTATACGTTTCCTACAATGTGTTGTAACAAATGTTATAAATGATATGTAATAAAATGCTAATCTCCACCTTTAATCCCAACCTTCTTGTGTTTTCATAAAAATAAAAAAAGTGTGAATTGTTTTAAACTGCACATAGTTAAGAACATTGCTAATTTTTGCAAGACAAGCCATCATTGCAGGAAGCACACAGGTAAGAGCTGGAGCCTTACAGCCCCAGAGCTCGACAGTTCAATCCTGACCTCTGTGTACTGCCTGCCGACCTGTCCCTGGAAGGTCCCAGGCTCGTGGAAAGTATCAGGGTTCGGTTATAAAAAAATAAATAAACACAAACTTCGAACATCCTGTGGAGCATCACTTAATCCATTACTAAGAATAGAAAGGATGCGGTACAACAGTGATTCTGCCTAGATCAATGAGATAAGAAGGGTTTTAATTAGAAATGCATCCAAGAGGCTTCGACGCGATGCTATCACCACTGAGCTTCACTGTAAGGATGGTGTTCTCAAGTAGATTCATGGCACATAATCCCACTTAAATCAATTGTGGTACTGCAATTGTGGGGCATATCAGGGATGGACAGGAGGAGGAGTACAGGAGCCTGGTGGAGGACTTTGTGCAATGGTGTAAACTCAACCACCTACAACTCAACACTGCTAAGACCAAGGAGATGGTGGTAGATTTCCGGAAGTCTAAGCCTGCTCTGCTGCCAGTCACCATTGAGGGGGTAAAGGTGGAGGTGGTAAACACTTACCAGTATCTGGGAACACATTTGGACAATAAACTGGACTGGTCATTCAACAATGAAGCACTCTACAAGAAAGGGCAGAGCAGGCTGTACTTCCTGAGGAGGCTGCGGCCCTTTAATGTCTGCAGCAAGCTCCTCTGGATGTTCTACCAGTCTGTTGTTGCCAGCGTCCTCTTCTATGCTGTGGTATGCTGGAGAGGAAGCATTAAGAAGAAGGATGCTGGACGACTGGACAGGCTGGTAAGGAAAGCTGGCTCTGTTGTGGGAGCAGAACTGGAGTGTATTACTTCAGTGTCAGACAAAAGGACCTTGAGCAAATTGATTAATATTTTGGACAATGACTGTCATCCACTCCATAACACTATCATAAAGAGAAAGAGCTTGATCAGTTGGAGGCTACGCTCACTGCCATGTACAACTGACAGGCTGAGGAAGTCTTTTCCTACTCATAATGGTGGTCACACTCTTGACCTCATACTAACATACGGACTAAGTATAGAAAATATTATCATTCTTCCGCAGTCTGAAGTTGTCTCAGACCATTATCTTATCTCGTTCATAATACGAATTGATCATAATATTTCCACCTCGCCTCGCTACCGCGTAAAACGTACCTACACATCAGCTACTGCACCGAGCTTCATAAATAACCTCGCAGAAACATCAATTAGATTTGGATCATCGTCAGATCACATAGAACTCGATCAGGCGACTGAAAGCTTGGAGTCGACACTCCGCTACACGCTAGATAGAGTGGCTCCACTCAAAAGGAAAATAATTAGAGAAAAAAAATTAGCACCCTGGTATAACGATCAAACGCGAACCTTAAAACAGACAACTCGACAATTAGAACGTAAATGGTGTCAAACCAAACTGGTGATATTTCAAACAGCATGGAAGGAGAGCTTACTGAAATATAGGAAATCTCTTGGCGATGCTAGAAAAATCTATTTCTCCACCTTAATAGGAGACAACAAAAACAATTCTAGATTCCTTTTCAACACAGTAGCAAAATTAACTAGGAATAAAACCACTACAGAGAGAAACACTCAATCATTACATAGCAGTGAAGATTTCATGAAATTTTTCATCGATAAGGTTGAAAATATTACACGTGAAATACAGGCCATTAAATTAAAACCGGACAGTACTGTAACAAACCCATTACATGACAATGTAGCAATATCAGATCAATGTTTAGAGTATTTTGTTTCGCTTAGAGAGACCGAACTAGCTACATTAATCTCTTCAGCCAATTCATCAACTTGCATACTAGATCCTGTACCTACATGTTTGTTTAAACAGATTTGTCCAGGAGTAATTGAACCACTTCTAAATATAATCAATTCTTCCCTAAGCACTGGCTACGTACCTAAATCACTTAAATTAGCAGTTATTAAACCCTTGATTAAAAAACCTGATCTTGACCCGTCTCAATTGTCCAGCTATAGACCAATATCAAATCTCCCCTTCATCTCTAAGATTTTAGAAAAGGTTGTAGCAAAGCAGTTATGCTCGTACTTAGATAAGAATAACATTCATGAAATGTATCAGTCAGGGTTTAGACCTCATCATAGCACAGAGACAGCATTAGTTAAAGTAGTAAATGACCTTCTACTGACCTACGATCAGGGTTGTGTCTCTCTGCTTGTGTTACTCGACCTTAGTGCAGCTTTTGATACTATAGATCACACTATTCTCCTTGATAGATTAGAAAATGTTGTTGGTATTAAGGGAACAGTCCTCTCCTGGCTCAGGTCTTATCTGACCGATCGTTATCAGTTTGTAGATGTAAATGGTGAATTCTCCATGCGTACTGAGGTTACTTTTGGAGTTCCACAGGGTTCTGTTTTAGGCCCACTGCTCTTTACTTTATATATGCTACCCCTAGGTCAAATTATTCGTAAACATGGAATTAGCTTCCACTGTTATGCTGATGATACACAGTTGTATGTTTCAGCGAAGCCAGAGGACAGACAGAAGCTTAGTAAAGCTGAGGATTGTGTAAAGGACATTAGACATTGGATGTTAACTAACTTCCTTCTACTTAATTCTGATAAAACAGAAATACTTTTATTAGGCCCACGTGTAGCTAGAAGTAATCTTTCTGATCACATGGTTACTCTGGATGGTCTTTCTGTTTCATCATGTGCAGCAGTTAAAGACCTTGGAGTGATTATTGACTCCAGCCTATCATTTGATGCTCATGTAGATAATATTACTAGGATAGCCTTCTTTCATCTCAGAAATATTTCTAAAATAAGAAACATATTGTCACTACATGATGCGGAAATACTAGTTCATGCATTCGTCACCTCTAGATTAGATTACTGTAATGCCTTACTGTCTGGATGTTCCAGTAGGAATATAAATAAGCTCCAGTTAGTCCAGAATGCAGCTGCTAGAGTCCTAACTAGAACTAGAAGGTACGACCATATCACACCGATATTATCAATACTGCATTGGCTCCCAGTAAAATCTCGCATTAACTATAAAATACTTTTATTAACCTATAAAGCACTAAATGGTCTCGCGCCACAATATCTAAGCGACCTTTTGGTTTTATATAATCCGCCACGCCTACTTAGATCAAAAGATGCAGGCTATTTGACGGTACCTCGAATAGTGAAGGCTACAGCAGGGGGAAGAGCTTTCTCTTATAGAGCCCCACAGTTATGGAACAGTCTTCCTATTAGTGTTCGGGACTCAGACACAGTCTCAGTGTTTAAGTCTAGGCTTAAAACGTATTTGTTTACTCAAGCCTACCCTGACTAGATTCTGTTCTACTACTTCGCAGTCATAATTATCTTTTTTCTCCCTCTCTCCTTTCGCCGAGCCCCACATGAATTTATGGAGATACTAGAGATCCAGATCCTTTCTGCCTCTGGATGGAGCTCAAATCTTCTCTAATTCCAGACTGCTGGGACTATGGCTGCTCCTAAGGCCATACAGACTTCATATAAATCCATAATGAACTTTTTCACACTATCTGTTGTTACCCAGATGAGGATGGGTTCCCTTCTGAGTCGGGTTCCTCTCAAGGTTTCTTCCTCTTAAAACATCTTAGGGAGTTTTTCCTTGCCACCGTCGCCACTCAGTGGCTTGCTCAGTTGGGATAAATTCGCACCTTTAATATCTGTATACCATGTTGATATTTCTGTAAAGCTGCTTTGAGACAATGTCTATTGTAAAAAGCGCTATACAAATAAAATTGAATTGGAATTGAATTGAATTTTGTCCCTAGGGCTATACAACTCTTCAATGCTTCATTAAAGGAAGAGGTGAGATAGACTTCTCTACATAGTCTACCTGCCCCTTCACCTTTTCATATATTCTCATACACTTCCATGACCTCTTACAACAATGTTGTGTACTGGTTCACTGTGTGACTGTTTTACTGTTTACACTGTTTATGGACTATATTAGCCCACATGAGCAACCCCTACCTCTATTTCCCAGTCTGTGGATCCTTGATTTGGTATATTTGACTGTTTTTTATTAGTTATTCTTTTAGCATCCTGCTTATACTTTATTGTATGTTGTATTGTGTGTGATGTCTTGAGCTACTGGGACCTTGAATTTCCCCTTGGGGATCAATGAAGTAAGTATCTATCTATCTATCTATCTATCTATCTATCTAATTGCAGTTACATGGTTGTAACACTAAAAAGTGTTGGAAAATGATGGAATATTTAGGATTATGAAATACTTACATAACGATATAACGAATATATCCTAAATAAACAATGTGAAATATCAGGACGATATCCCTATTCCTCTTTTTTTGTATATTTTTCCATTTACGTTTTCTCAAATACTGTTGGTACACTGGATGTCAGTTGCTTCCCCATTTATATTTCCTGTTAAAACCATCAAATAGATTGAAAGAAAAAAAAAACAAGAAGAAACTCATAAAACATACACTGGCATCATGCAGAATTTTCTGTGCATCCTCTGGAGTCTCAAAGGTGACAAAGCCGTACCTAGAGGGGAAATAAAATAGAGCGAGAGAGGGTGATAGGAAAAAGGAAATGAGCTTAATGAGTTAAGCCTTTCCTTTGTCCTCAAGCCTTTGAACGGGTGATTCGTGCATTTTTATCCTCTCGCTTAAATTATTGCAACTCTTTTGTATGATGGCGTAAATTCCACTACTTTGGCACGATTTCAGATTGTTCAAAACTGCTGCAGTGAGATTATTAACAGGTCTACGCAAGCATGACCTTAATCGCTCCAATCTGTTTGAGAGTTGATTTTAAAATCCTTTTATTTGTTTATAAATGTTTGAATAATCTGGCACCCTCCATACCTCTATAATTTATTAGTCCTACACAATCCTTCAAGAGCTCTCAGATCTGGGACAAAATTTTTTTTCGTTGTTCCTAGATATAGATTACAGCATAGGGGACAAAGTGCATTTGCTGTTGCGTGCCCTAAACTCTGGAACAGTTTGCCTATCCAGATCAGATCCGGACCATCCCTTCCTCTTTTTGAGTCTTTGCTAAAAACCTATTTTTTTCTCTCTCTGGCTTTTAATGATCATTAGATGCTGATATACATCCTCATATGTCTTTCTTATATGATGTTTGTCTGTTGTCTTCTCTTATGTTTTTTTGTTTTATAACTTACAATGTAGTGTAAAGCACATATATAAATAAACTTAGACTTTTTTTTATTCAATTAAATCTCACATACTGAAACAATGAGAATGCACTTACCCCTTTGACACTCCAGCACGATCAATAACAATCTTCACTTCCTTAACTGTCCCATAGTGGGAGAAAAAACGCCTGAGATCATTCTCGTTAGTCTAAAAACACACACACGGGTTAGAGATTCATTAATGTTCTCAGAGACATTTCTCTGTATGACCAGGGCTTCAGAATTTTATGAGAAGTATTTTAAGGTATACAATGATTTAAAGATCAAGGTACACACACTTACTTTGAGATCAATCCCTCCTACAAAGATGCGGTTTGGGATGACTGTGCCAAGGTGGGAAGAGTGGTCGAGAGCACTGGTCAGATCCGGAGGTGTTGGACTGACTGAGGGAGAGCTGGTCTGGGTCTGATTACATGGGGAGGAGAAACACACAATTACAGCTGCAACAACTGTAAACCCAATTAAACTACAGTCCTACATTAATAATATATATTCTGGTGTGTGTGTGTGTATTGGGTTCTTTTCTGTTTTGGACAAACAGCTGTGTAAAGTTTTAGTCTGTAGTTTTTATTTGTAACACTCAGTTTGTGGATTTTATTTTAAATAACAAAAAAAATGTTACTGAAAGCTTGCCCCGCCCCATCCGATTAATCAGAAAAATAATCGGCCAACTAATCGATTATGAAAATAATCGTTTGTTGCAGCCCTTCTATTATATAATATAGACGTTTGTGTGTGTGTGCATTATTTTTATGGATGCACAAAACGCACAGAATGAAACTACAGTCCTAAATGAATAATATTTATTCTGGTGTGTCTGTGTGTATTGGGTTATTTTCAGTCTTACATAATTGGACAAACAGTTCTGTAAAGTTTTAGACTGAAGTACATATTTGTAACACTCAGTTAGTGGATTTTATTTTAAATAAACAAACAAAAAAAGGGTACTGAAATTTGCCCCATCCGATTAATCGATTATGTAAATAATCGTTAGTTGCAGCCCTTCACTCAATCACTGCCGTCCCCTAATCTGCATTTGGTTAGGATTAGGACATCTACCATCCTAAATAATGAGAAGGGTTCGATCTCTATTAAATAGCAAATACGTTCGAAACTTTAGATGCTAAGTTTTCTGATAGCTGAAAGAAATGATATGACACATTTAGGGTTAAGAGTACTAGAGGCTTTGTGGCATTCAGGGCCATAAAGTTCCATTTTAGCCAAGCAGGATAAACTCGTTATAAACTAACCCTAAAAGTGGAACTGTGAGAAATCTTGAGCATTACATTTGCACTTAAGTTCTATGTCTAAGGTACAAGAATGTGCAAAATGTTTATACATGTACATTGTAATGCACTCTAGAGATCAGTTTTTCTTGATAGGAGCTATAAGGCGTGTCCTGAGCCGAGATATTGAGGTTTCAGCTGAAAAATAGCTGTATAACTAATATTTGTTGTGTGCCATGACACAAAGATGGCCGTCGTAGTTAAACCAAGTAAAATTTACTAAAAAAAAAACAACAAAACCCTGGTGGTTATGCAACGCCAATACATCTATATCGGTCGAGCAACCTGCACTGGACCGCTTGAGATGGTATGACCCTACACCAGTGGTTTTCAAAGTGGGGGCCGCCAGGGGGCGCCCGGGGGGCCTCAACAATTTGGTATGAAAAATAAATAAATGTTTTCTCTTTCTCACTTTCAGACAACCACACACACACACACAATCAATTCCTAATATAATGTAATGTAAAGATGTAAGATGTAATTATTAATAATAAAAAAGGGGGAATATATTCAGAAGTCTGTATTTTTAATGTGTTTAAAGACCTCGCAAAAGGGGGGTCTCGGTCAAATGTTAATGCGATTTGGGAACCCCTGCCCTACACGACACTTCACTCGACTGTAAAACACAAACCATTTCTAATAATTAAGGAGAAAAAGATATACACACACACACAATTATACAACACCGAGCTAATCAAAAACGAGCAAAACGACTACTTTATCTGAACAGTCGTTACTAAAGCATCCGCGCGTCCTTCCCTAGCTAGGGTCTGAAGCGAGTTAGCTAGCATGTGCAACAATATCTCCGACTGATTACAAAGTAACGGTAGCGCACGCGCACGTAATACATCCATTCAAATATTTAAACTCTAACGGTTAATTAACCAGATAGCGTCACGAGCGTTAGTTTATCTGCTGGTTAGTTAGCTTGAGCAGCATAGCTCTGGGACTTACGCCTGTCTCGCTCTCCATCTCTCTCAGGCTTGACGTGGGTCGACGTTCGGAAGAAAAATACAACATAAAATAAAACAAGTAATATATAGAATATGGATATCTAATATAAGACACTCGTTTGACGAAGAAAAAAAAAGCTCTTTCCTCTGTGGTGTTTATGTATAAAGTTCGAAAAAGTTAGAAATAAGAAGACGAGGAGAGAAGAAAGAAAAAAAACGCCGCTGAGGTCATTGCATGTAACAAGAACAGGGGTCGAAGTATTATAGTAAAATATGCAATAAGCAATCAGCTCGCTACAAAAGCAAATTAATCGACGGAATTGAGTCAATACGTTCGTATTTATAGCAGAAAAAGATTAAGATTTAAGAAAAACAACAATTCTGTTGTTTATACGTACATTGGTTCCCCCCATTTGGACGCGAGAATGGACTCTTCCACTTTTTCCCCAACGCGGGAAAGTGAATGTTGTGTCTCACTGCAGAAAAACAACTTTATTCAGTAAGTTTGTTTGTTTTATACTGTTTCGGTGGCCTACAACCCCCTCCAAGAAGCTAAAATGAATTTGAATTATATAGTGTTGAGAAGAGAGAGGAAATGTGACAATAATATGTAATATTTAGATGATGAAAAACTCACTGGAGAAATCAGTTTTTAAGTGTATAAGATACGATAGCTAAAATAAGATAATACTTTATTAATCTCCAGATGGAGAAATTAGAGTGTCACAGCAGCAGCAAAAAAAAAATGTATGTTCATACATATGTATAAATACATTTCTTTAGTTATCCTATATGAGACTGGTTTAGAGATTTATGTCTATATTTTTCGAACTTCTTATCCTACACAGGGTCGTGGAGAGCCTGGAACCTTTCCCAGGGAACTCGGGACACAACGCAGGGGACATCCTGGATGGGGTGCCAACACAGATCGGGGAACAATCGCACACACACTCACACACCCATTCACACACTACTGACAAATTGGAAATCCCAGTCAGCCTACAACACATGTCTTTGGACTAGGGGAGGAAACCGGAATACCCAGAGGAAACCCCTGAAGCACGGGGAGAACATACAAGCTCCGCTCACACAGGGCGGAGACGGGAATTGAACCCCTAATCCCGGAGGTGTGAGGCCAGTTTTAGGATAAACTCAGTGGATGATACTTGAACTACCACCATCCACTATTCATATCCATATGTACTTCCATTTTACTTATACTAATTGCTCTGTTTACAATGTTTACACTGCTCTGCCACTTTAATTCCACTCAAGTCCGCTGCTTGTAACTACAGTATCTATCTATCGAACTATCGAAAAGTAAGGGCGTGTGATTCCTTACTTTGTCCAGCAGAGGGCGGAGATACGCGCAGTGTTACTGCATGACATCAAGCCCGAATAACAGGCGAAGAAGAAGAGGAACAGCATAATGGTGGAGGAAATGAACAACAAATCCGAAAAACGCACATAATAAAACATACGAATTGTCCTGACAAGGAAATCATCCCGATCTACTTCGGAATAAAAAAGAAAAGACATGGCTTTTGTCACGGCCAACTGGAATCCTCTTGGAGAGAATTTTTACAGGTAACAGCACAGAGGCTGAAATCTCCACCGCTAGTTAATGTAGATTAGTAACTACTACTTTAACAGCGATGAAATGAAGGGTCATGAAATATAAATGCGTTTAAGCTTGGAAGGGTGTGTTAGAAAAGCAAGTGATTTGGTAATTTACTGCTGAATATCTTCAGATCATTTGGGAAGTCATGGAAGCCTGAGGTCATGTGACAGCGGTGGTGACGTCACGATCAACAGGGAACGAATGGGTGGATTTTATCTCTTGGTTATTTCAGTGGCAATGTATTCTGTACACAGATGTAACGTGCTCAACGAAAGGAAACCGAGATCCCCATCAGCATTTCATTAAACATCTCGTTATTACAAGAAAATAATCTCGTTATTATGAGCTATGTTATAAAACCAACATAATTGATCTCATTTTTACAATATAGCCCATGGTTACCAGTTTCTCCTAATGATGATGTTTTCTCATAATACCGAGATGATGATGACAAAACACTAAATTGTTTTTGTATGCAAAGATTTAATTACCTCATGCAACAAGAAAGCATGAAAACTGCGCTCCAAAATTTGACGTTTACACCGATCAGCCATAACATTAAAACTGTCTGCCTAATATTGTGTAGGTCCCCCTTGTGCCTCCAAAACAGCTCTGACAGGCATGGACTCCACAAGACCCCTGAAGGTGTGCTGTGGTAACTGGCACCAAGACATTATCAACATTATCCACATTATCCTTTAAGTCATGTAAGTTGCGAGGTGGGGCCTCTATGGATCAGACTTGTTTGTCCAGCACATCCCACAGATGCTCCATCGGATTAATTCCTTAGATTTTAGATTTATATAAATTTCTAGACACTCATTGCTTTACACTGTAAGGGGGGAATATCTCCTCAACCACCACCAGTGTGTTGCATCCACCAGGATGATGCGACGGCAGCCATAGTGCTCCAGAACGCCCATCACACACCAGCTATTAGTGGAGAGGAGAGTGATGTAGCCAATTCAGGGATGGAGATTATTAGGGGGCCATGATAGACACTGGGGTTATACTCCTACTCTTTTACCAGAAGTGTCCTTTGATTTTTTATGACCACAGAGACTCATGACCTTGGTTTCATGTTTCATCTGAAAGACAGTGCTGTTTTTACGATATAGTGTTCCGGTCACTATACTGGAGCATTAGGACCACAGGGTGAGCGCCCCCTACTGGCCTTACTAATACCACTTCCAGCAGCAACCTTAGTTTTCCCCAAGAGGTTTCCCATCCAGGTAGTGGCCAGGCTCAACCCTGCTTAGCTTCATTGGGACACCAGGCAAGAGCTGCAGAGTAATATGGCCCTGGCTATTGAGAGCTGGAAGCTGCCTCCACCAGCTTGACTTATTCCAATAGTGCATCCTGGTGCCATTTCTGTGTGTCGCTTCCCCAGGTAAGCGCGACACACGCACCAGTCCGTCCACATGATGTAAAAGAAAACATGATTCATCAGAGCAGGCCACCTTCTTCCATTGCTCCAGGGTCCAGTTATTATGCTCAGGTGCCCATTATAGGTGTTTTTGGCAGTGGACAGGGTTCAGTATGGGCACTCTTTGTGCTACAGTAACTCTTCTGTAGGAGCAGACCAGACAAGCTAGCATTTGCTCCCCATGTGCATCAGTGGGCCGTGGGTGCTCATGACCCTATTGAAGGACTGGTTGTCCTTCCTTGGACCACTTTTGGTACAGTAGATACTAACCACTGCATACTGGGAGCACCCCACAAGACCTGCTGTTTTGGAGATTTTGCCGTTATGCAAAGACCCAGTCGTCTAGCCATCACAGTTTGGCCCTTGTCAGAGTTGCTCAGATCCTTACACTTGCCCATTTTTCCTGCTTCCAGCACCTCAACTTCGAGAACCGATTGTTCATTTGCTACCTAATGCCACCCCTCGACAGGTGCCACTGTAATGAGATAAGCAACATTATTCACTTCACCTGTCAGTGGTTTTAATGTTATGGCTGATCGGTGTATATACGCAATATCCCCATCTTGTTGATCTTGGCATCATTAAAAAAAGTTTTCTTTATAATTTTTCTTTGTAACTATTTGAATTCCTCTTCTTAAATGCAGAAATGCATCAATTTTTATGTTTTTTTTTTGTAATAAACAGGAAGATTGAGCTGTATGAGATGGGCTGGAATCTGAAGGATGGTCTCAGAGATTGTTTAATAGCTGCAGCTCCATACGGTGGACCAATCGGTAAGTCACAGAAAAAAGGAGCTGGATTTTTATTGTGTTTTTGTTTTGTTGCACTGACCAGTCTTATATGCCTTTGGGTCTGTCTAGGCATTGCGACAAGATTACTGATAGATTCTTCATGCCTCTTGATGCATCCTGATTTTTTTTTGTTGTTGACATTTTCGTAGCCTACACCCTGAATTTTCAAACCTTTAGTCAAGTCATGTCAGCTTTATTGTCCTATGTATGTGCATAATGGATATGAATAGTGCAGAATTATATAGTGCTATAGAGAGGATACAATGTAGTACACATAGCAGCCAGAGACCCATTTATCTGTAACATGGGCCTTTGATTATGGATATCATCCAACTACTCAAATATTAGGCTCAATGTTTAATTGTGTGCAGTATTTTTTGGGGGTATTTATTAAAGCCATAGAGGTTTTTAATCCTGAAGCTTCCACCAGCAGAACACATTCAGTCCAAGCTGACATTATTTATAGGCTGAATTATTTTTAAATTTGTCAAATTTGGTGATCAGTCAAACAATTATAATAAATGAATAATAAATATTACTTTGAGAATGTTGGGTTGTGGTTTCACAGACCCCTGGGGCTATGCATCATGTCCTCCTTATGATACTATTCGCTTTTTATGTGATATGAGCACAGCGTTATAAGCGTTATTCTAGCCTATAGTGTTTCTTTTTTTAACTAGGACATAGTTTGACTATTTTAAAATAGTCATTAATGCATAAGCCTCTGTAAAAGACTATGATTATATTATCATGTTTGTGCATCAGTGCAGAATAGTTCAAGAGAAACTCATGATGCATCAAAGAGTTGATTGTTGTTTTTTTTTTAATTCCTAAATTAATTCCCAAAGCAACATTATTTCTCAGGGTAATAAAAGTATGTTAACTCTTACACTCGACGTTCTGTCTCAGCTCTGCTCAGGGAGCCTCAGCGCCGCTCTCCCAGCGCCCGACCCCAGCTAGAGATCTATTCTGCGTCTGGTGGGACCCTCGCCAACTTTCCGGTAAACACCCTTGTGACAAATGGACTGCTGTGAAGTGAGAGTGTATTCCTTTTTTTTGCAGGAACAGGCGTGATTAATGTGTTTGTCTCTGTGCAGTGGAAGAGTGGTGTGGTGAGACAGCTGGGCTGGACGGTGTGTGACGATCTCCTGTGCATTCAGGAAGATGGCACTGTTCTCGTCTATGACCTCTTTGGCAGTTTCAAGAGACACTTCAGCATGGGCAATGTGAGAAGATCTGACAAACATGCACAGCACAACCTTATGCTTTGTCTCAGGATGACTTCACACTTATTAGTCCATTTGCTGAGTGTGTTCAGTGTGTTATTTTTACATTAAGGAGAAATTAAAGTGCGTGTAAATAGATCAGGCCCAAGCTTTAACTAAGACTTCACGATTCTCTCTGGTACTAGGAGGTGGGACAGAGCCAGGTTGTGGAGGCCAAGGTCTTCCATTCACCATATGGAACTGGAGTTGCCATAGTAACAGGAGCATCCCGGTTTACCCTGGCAACAAACATTGATGACCTGAAGCTGAGGAGGTTACCTGAGGTACCAGGTACCAGCACCCTGTTATTCTGTCCATATCTTTTCTTTTCTTTTTTCATCAGTATCTGTCCATAACTTTTGTCTTTCAATCAATCTCTGTTTATCGTTATACTCCAGGTCTCCAGGGGGTGCCATCTTGCTGGGCAGTGCTAATGCAGGACAGACAGAGTAAATTGCTGGTGGCAAGCGGTGCTGATCTTTTTATTCTGGACTACGGCACCTGCACTGCAGTGGTGAGGAGCTGCTACAAACAAATAAACACACACACTAATATATCTGTTTCTACGAAATAAATAAAGCACTGCGTGTATATGTGCTGGCTGGCACCTTGAAAGGACATTGTGTGTTTCAGAGCCCTCCAGGCCTTTCTCCTCAGGCCACCAGTATAATACACATGTGTGTATCATTCAGCTATAAGTACCTGGCACTGTTTACTGACTCAGGCCATGTGTGGATGGGCTCCACCAACCTGAGGGTATGTACCGTGTATAGCAGACATATACACATATAGCAGGCATATACGCATATAGCGGACATATACATATATAGCAGGCCTATACGCATATAGCGGACATATACGCATATAGCAGACATATACGCATATAGCAGGCATATACGCATATAGCAGGCATATACACATATAACAGGCATATACACATATAGCAGACATATACACATATAGTGTTTAGCAGACCATGTTCAACATGGTGGTTGTATTACAGGAAATCCCAACAATACACCAATCACCTAGTTGGGAAAAGTGTATTTGAACCAAAGAGATTTTTGTCAGATTAAAAAAAAAAATTTTTTTCCCATTTTCTACATAATTTGGTCTTGCCAATTACCACCCACTAGCTCGGGAAACCACAAACTTCCACTCATGATTCTTAACACACGCAGAGGAAAGAGCTATCAGACCTCTCCAGCATACATGAGCTCACAGATGCCCAGTCTTGGCTTAGTGTCACTGAAATTCGCTGTCTTGACTCCTGGACACGGATAGTTGTCTCACTGTCCAGATTCAAACAGTTGTCTCACTGTCCAGATTCGCGACAATTCTGTTGTGCCAGTTAGGAGACCATTTTGTCCGATTTTATTTACAGCGATTTCAAAGCATCAGCTTGACCATCTGGTTTAGGTTTATGTCTCTCACTATATTCACTATATTCACAGTCACTGAAATCACTCCAAGTTTGTGTCATGGCACAAGGTTCAGCTGTTGTTTTGTCTTTTTGTCGCTGTAAGGCTCAGAAAACTCACTTAACATTTATGTGTGCAGGAAAAACTCAGTGAAGTTGAGACCAAAGTCCGAAATCCACCCAAACAGATGGCATGGTAGGTGAACTTGCACTTGCGAAAAAAGTTTCACTCAACATTGTGTGGCTTCCCTTAAAGCCTGTTTACCTATATATGTGTGGTGGTCTGGGAAAACCCTTCATATGTCACTGGCTAAATTCTGGCAAACAACTAAAAATAATGAAAAATTGGGTTTATCATATCAATCATTATGCCCTAAAGATGTCAAAACCTTGCTAGTTAAGTGTGATTTTCATGATTTTTTTTGATAGCTACATTGCATCGTAAAGCAATACATTCTGTTTCTAATCAGATTGCAGCTGTTAAAATATCCATCATTCTCCTTCACCTCAGTCTGTTCACTTTAAGCAGATTTTAAACTGCTAGAGCTTTCTTTATTTGTGGCTAAGATGCATATGCAAAACATATTTCAGTTCAGAAAACACTTCAAATTTTCAGAATTACAGTATATATATATATATATATATATATATATATATATATATATATATATATATATATATTTTTTTTTTTATAAAGGCACCATGTAAAGGGTGCCACATTCACATATATGCACTGGTACACTGTGTTTAATAATACCCTAGGTTTAACTGTGGAAAAAGTCATTTTTCATCTTTCTCTGTAGGTGTCGCAGGCCTAAAAGTCAGCAGCCCTCAGTGGTGATCATGTGGGATCGGTACCTGTTGGTAGTAGGAGTGTGTAAAGACACCATCCCATACCACCTCGAGGACGACTCAGTTCTGATCCCCGAGCTGGACAGTGTTCGAATTATCAACGCCACAAATCATGAACTGTTGCAGGAGGTGCCAGGTTGGGAAAAATTGCCACACACACACACACTTCCTGAAACACATCTATAAACATATCAAATGATACACAGACATATTTTGTGTTGTTTGGTAGCTGCCTGTGAGGAAATCTTTAAGATCGCTTCCATGGCTCCTGGAGCGCTGCTGCTGGAGGCTCACAAAGAATATGAGGTGGGAATTTGGTGAATATTGAATATTTGTTTTTATTATTAGAAACGTCTGATTTGACCGGTATAGTAAATGCCAATCTTGTTTCGTCGGTATGGCGATGTAATACGCAATAGTAATATGTACGTGTGTATGAGTAGAAAGAGAGCCAGAAGGCGGATGAGTATCTGAGGGAGATTAAGGAGCAGAATCTGTTGGGGGAGGCAGTGAGGCAGTGTGTGGAGGCAGCAGGAAACGAGCATGAGGCAGAGACGCAAAAAACACTCCTAAGGGTGAGTAAACGTTATGCTTGGGGCTATAATGGAATTTTAAAATGTTAGGTCAAGACTATATTATTGATGGTTATTGATATTTTTATGAACATATTTTATAGTGTTTGTATAGTGTGGTTAGAGGACAAGGTTCTGTTTGCATTAAAGGAGGAGACAAAGTCTCATGCTCAATGACTAAACATTCAGCTAAAATGAAGAAATGTCTAAAAGCTTGTTCACACAAAGATAATTATTCTGGCAGTATCTCTTTATCATATTAAATATGCATAAGCCTTTAGGCAGTATCTGATGTATCTCAAGGTAAAAACCTTTCGGTCCTTTTTATTACTATAATTGATTTAATATGATATTTTTCCTCTCACTCTCCACAGGCGGCTTCCTTCGGAAAATGTTTTCTCAGTAATTTTCCTCCCGAGCCGTTTGTCAGCATGTGTCGAGACCTGCGAGTGTTAAATGCAGTGAGAGATTACACCGTGGGAATTCCTCTCACACACACTCAGTTCAAACAGATGACTGTTCAAGTGCTCACAGACCGGTGAGACAAAACCTGCCAGTGTGTTAATTATTGTCAATGTATTGTTATTATTGTTGTTATTATTATTATTATAATTACTATTATTATTAAAGCTTTGTTACACTGGGATAAAGAGTTTTAAAATAAAATAAGAGAAAATGAATGGGCCAATAGGTCGAGAAAATATGGGCTCTACTTAGCTAATAAACAGGAAATATAAAAGGAGAAAGAGAAGAAAAAGTGGTGAAAACTTTGGATAAAAATAAAAAGCCAGCAAACTCACAACTCATTGTGTTTTATACTGAAGCATTAGTATGATATTTATTATTGAATATTGAAATTCGTTATGTCTTATTCCTTTTTTTATATATCTAATTACTCTCTTCCTCACTCACTCTGTCTTTCTTTCTTTCTATCTTAGACTAGTATATCGCAAGTTGTATCCTCTGGCCATCGAGATCTGTCGCTATTTGAAAACTCCTGAGTACCAGGGTGTGAGTCGTGTGCTCAAGCACTGGGCCTGCTGCAAGGTACGGTATAAAGGCAGAGCCACACTAAGGCAGGGGTGGCTGTGGCTCCCCTTGATCACCCTTGGTATCACCCCAAATGATTTTTTATTTCTTGTAAGTTTCTGGTTCCATCACCACTGGATCACATTATTCGAATAGTTATAGAGAGTGTGTTTGCTGTGAATGTGTAAGCGATCAAGACAGCTGACAGAATGATAGGTGCTGTGTGTGTGTGTGTGTGTGTGTGTGTGTGTGTGTGTGTGTGTGTGTGTAGGTGCAGCAGAAAGAGGAGGCTGATGAGGTCATTGCAAGGACCATCAGTTTAAAGCTGGGTGATGCTGCTGGAATCTCCTACTCTGAGATCGCAAATAAAGCCTACGAGTGCGGACGCACTGAACTCGCTATAAAGGTACACACAGAAAATGCTGGCACCTTGAATACTATTCACACACGTCCTTTGGTTTTTTGTGCTTTTATTTATTTATTTATTTATTTGTTTGTTTGTTTATTTTTAATTCTCTCTTTCTCAGCTGCTGGAGTTTGAGCCTCGCTCTGGTGAGCAGGTTCCTCTGCTACTGAGGATGAAGAGGAGCCAGTTAGCACTCAGCAAAGCTATCGAGAGTGGAGACACAGACCTAGGTACACACACACACAAATTGATTGCGAAACTTGGCAGTATAGATTTGACACAACTCTGTTTTGAACAGAGATACACTGATCTGACCACAAACCCTGAAATGTCTACAAACATCCTGTTTATAAAAATCTGAATAAATGCATGTCATTTATGACACACAGTTACATTTTTAAATAATTTTGGGGTCACCTAGGAGGTCTAGCAAAGTATTAGCCACAACAGAAGTTTAATAATAAATTGATTACAATGTGCACTTGTTTAACAAAGAAAACTGTATAGTCATTTATTTGGTGAAGTTTTGTGTAGGGAGACATTTAGTTAACGTTTATGGAAGGAGTCTCCAGTGTCAGTGCTTTGTAACTCTGTAACTACGTTTTTTCTGACACAGTAAGGTCTAAGGACAGAGGACATTGTGTTTTGTGGTTTCTTTGTAACATAGGCTTCATTATTATTATTATTATTTTTTTTTTCATTAACTTCAAGAGTTAAAAGCTGGTGAGAGAATGACTGTTTACAGCTGCTATAATGTAAGTGATAACGTTAATTAACACTGATTCTAATTAAAGCCCTGATTTTTCTCTTCCCACATTCACAGTGTATACAGTGGTAACATACCTGAAGAATGAGATGAACAGAGGAGACTTCTTCATGACTCTTAGGAACCAGCCTGTGGCCCTTAGCCTCTATAGACAGGTACCATACACACTTCACCGCGTGTTAGCGTTTAACTCAGCGTGGATTTGTGCGTTTCACGTCCTTGTGTGTGTGTGTGTGTGTGTGTGTGTGTGTGTGTGTGTGTGTGTGTGTGTGTTTCAGTTCTGTAAGCATCAGGAACAGGATACGCTGAAGGATCTCTTTAATCAAGATGACGATCACCAGGAACTGGGCAATTTCTATGTGAAAGCTAGTTACAAAGAAAAGGTAGGATTCGAAGAGACTGTAGATTCTCAGTGAGAGACTTTGGTTTCATTGTGAACTAATTAATCCACCGTCTGTGTGCACATTTGGCAGAGGCTGGAAGCTCGCATGTCTTTATTACAAAGTGCAGTGGATGAGTACAACAAGGCAAAGAATGAATTTGCTGCCAAGGTGAGCAACATAATGTGAATGTGAATGTAAATGAATAAGCACATTTGTCCATCTTTCTGATGTGTGACCCTCACCTGGCACTGAAAATACACTGAGGTGATCGTTTGTATTCAGTGAATTATTCTTACTCACAGAAATATTAATCATATATTTGGCCTCTGTCTCTTTTGTTTAGGCCACAGAGGAGGAGATGCGTCTCTTGCGTTTCCAGAGGAAGCTGGAGGAGGATAAAGGCGAGTGCATCCATGGTTTCTCTCTGCATGACACGCTGATCACCCTGCTGTCTTTGGGTTTGCACAAGCACGCAGAGCAGCTCTACAAGGACTTCAGAGTGCCTGATAAGAGGTACATATCTGTCTGTGGTGATTAAATATTCAGGTCCACATCAAAATAAAAAATAGATATACTCAAATCACTATGCAAGCCTGAGTCACTGTTCTGTTACGGGGGGAAAAACAACAACACTTGGATGTGCTGTTATAGGAAAATAATCAGCGACGATGGTGTAGATAAAGAATTAGCTGATATAAATCTGCACTGAGGTGCATTGCACTTATTATAGGAGCCGTTTTTTGGATATCAGCTAACCACACTCCTTGATAATATATTCATATAAACACCACGCCTTTGTACAATTGTGCCATCCGTGTCAATGGGCATGAATATACTAAGATTATATAACTTTACATCTTCTGAGTAGAGAGTGTTTGAGAGACGGAGAGAGTTGAGAGTGTGTCACATGTGTAAGTTACATTAGTGTTTGTTCCTCACAGGTATTGGTGGCTGAAGCTGACAGCACTGGCTGATAAAGCAGACTGGGAGGAGCTCGAGAAATTTGCCAAAAGCAAAAAATCACCCATTGGCTACATGGTAAAGAGAAACATAGACTTTGAAATGAGTGTGACTTGGATAAAAACTGTCCTGTGATGTTTGCTGAACTCTGTTCTCAATCGCAGCCCTTCGTTGAAGAGTGCGTGAAACGAAACAACAAATTTGAAGCCAAGAAATATGTGTCAAAAGTCACACCGGAGCAGAAGGTCAAAGCCCACCTGGCAGTAGGGTAAGGATTTTACTTAGTGTTTGTCATATTAAAAAAAAAAATCAAGTTCTCTATTTATTTATCTTTTTTTTCTCTCAGTGATTTAGAAGGGGCAGCAGATGCAGCTATTGAAAGGAGGAACGAGGGAGAGATCAGCACCATCCTGTCTCGTTGTTCCCCCACCACAGACCGTTTGCTGGTAGAGCGTCTCAATCGCGCTAAGGCCACTGCCACCAAAAAGTGAACCAGAACATCACATGACTTTGCCCATTGCCAAATAGTGATCAGATCAGATCAGTGCTCTCCCCATTTTCTGCTCGCACTGTTGGAACCATCAGAGGGCTCTGAGCTCTTGTGAGGAAGTTTCATTAGAAAATGCACTTAACAGGGGACTCTGCAAAAAAAACCCAAAAAAACTATGTGGATTAATATAGGGCATAAAAAGAACGAGAACATGTCCTCAAGCTGTTTTCATTCCATCTATCATCAAACCTTTACTAAAACTGCAGTTACTTCATACGTTCTGTACTTACTGCAATTATGATTTAATGCTCAGCTTTATTTTTATTCTGAATCACAATTCTTTACACTTGTATAAATTAATTCCCTGTACTCTTTCATGTTTATGTTTATAACTTGGATTGCAATTAACTGTCTAAATAAATTGTAACTGTGATGAGTTGTTTTTAGTTTTTTTTTTTTGTTCTGTTTTATTTTGAAATGATTTCATGCTGATGTTGGTAGTATGTTTAGTTTCCCCCCCTATTATCACATATTTCATACAGAAAGGTTATTTGACTATGGAATGTCATATCATGATCATTCATGTTTGCTTGCCTAGCTTGTAAAGCACCACAGTGCTGTTGCACTGAAACTGCTACAGGAAAACAATCCTGGAATAACTTCAGGATGGTATTACAGCACTCTATTGTTGATTATTTTCCTGTATCAGCACACCCTGTCAGGTTTTATACCTCTTACATGACAGCAGTATCTACTCCTAGCTGAAATATTTGTGCTTTGTATGTCAGTGTAGTCAGGTTCATAACTATTTGGACAGTGACACAATTTTCATAATTTTGCCTCTGTACACCACCACAATAGATTTGAAATGAAGCAATCAAGATGTGACTGAAGTGTAGCTGTTCAGCTTTAATTCATGGGGTTTAACAAAAATATTGCATTGACCGTTTAGGAAAATGGAGGGTCTCCATATTGTTATTGCAATTTTGTGGACAGACAACAGGCCAGAAACAGGTGTATCCACATCATCAGTAATGAGAAATTAATATAACAACACATAAATAAAACAGTACTGCTTCCACACAGTCTCCAGGTTTGCCCAAAGTGTTCCCTGGATAGGTGCCGGATTCACCGCAACCCTGACCAAGAAGGATAAAGTAGGTAACTGAGGATGAATGAATGACATTTTATGCACTGTTGGCACCCACAAAGGAAGAAAGACTCCCAACTACCCAATTCTAATTCAACCCCTGGCTTTTAAGATCTTTCTGTTCAGGTTCAGACAGATTCTCTCATTGCCTTATGAACGCTGCTGTTTTCCTGAGCTGCCGATAGATGGCGCACGTCTCACCTCCGCGTCACGAGTCCAAGTGCGAGACGAACTTTACTGCAGTCATACAAACAAACCCAGAGTAAGCAGTCAGAGACAGAGACATTTTGATATCGATTGGACAAAAAGGAACAGGCTTTTCACTTTGGAAGGTAATGCATAGACGAATATAGTAAATATAGTTGTAAGTAAATATTGAACACAATAGTTGAACACAACTTTCTCTCGACGCCAAAGCCTACAGTCACGTGACCAGAGTTCATGTTTTTTTCAGTGCTCTTCATTCTGTAATGTGTCAAATGGTTGCTTGGTTTGAACTATTCTGCAAGCCCTTATGTCTAACTTTCACTGCCTTCCTTCCTTTCTCTCTCTCTGCTGTTATATAAAATGAATCACCACCTTTTGACCAATCAGAATCGATAATTCAACAGTAACATGATGTAGTGTAATGTCTAAATTATGTACATCTCTCTCTCTCTCTCTCTCTCTCTCTCTCTCTCTCTCTCTGTTTTGGACCTTTGTTTTTCCCTGCTTTCTCTTTTTTCTTTGATTTCTACACTGTAAATAAAATGTACTGTAAATTTTACTGTAATGCACTGGTACCAATACTGTATTACTGTAGTATCTTATAGCATAGTATAAAATAACATAATCCATGTATTTGTTGATTTGTCTGATACTTAAAAAAAAAATTGAGCTAAAAGTGAAGGGTCTTGCTCAAGGACCTGATCATGGCACTGCTGGGATTTGAACGCACAACCTTCTGATATGTAACACAAAGCCTTATTGACTGAACCATCACAACTCACTCAACTAGCTTGCATTGATCATGTGTTCAAATCTCAGGACTGCCAAACTGCCACAGTTTGGTCCATGAACAAGATCCTTAACCTTCAGCTCAGTTGTTGTATCCTGTATGATAAAAGCATCAGCCAAATCAACAAATGTACCGGATTATGTGTTATTTTATACTATGCAAGCTATTACAGTACCTTATTATAAATATGTTTTTACATTTGTTTACTACATTTTACAGCACTTTACTGGCAACACTGTTCAATCACTGTGACTCATTTTCAGAGGCTATGGGGACTCTCAAAGTCGAGTGTGTGGTGAAGGAGCAGAATGAGATCGGAGAAGGTCCGGTCTGGGAGGAGAAAGATGCCACTCTGTTGTATGTCGACATCTATGGCCCGAAGATCAGCAGGTGGAACTCACTGACCAATCAGATAGAGAGTATGCACACAGGTGAGCCAATCAGATATCAGGTGTACTTTGACTTAAAAACATTTCTACATCAAAAATCCTGAGTAAGCAATACTGATATTAGTGACTCAGATTATTTGGCTCAGTTCACCAATAAGAGTTGTAAATTGTTTTATAATCAGTCCCTCCAGGATTTTGCGATTTTGCCATCACAGAAATTAACGCAAAATCAAGGAAACTCTGCAATATTCAGAGGAGTTTGCTATTTTAAAAAATTAAAGATTTTCCTGATTTGGGCCAAGATGCGTCATCACAATGCACATTCAGCCAAAGCCCTCTTTGATTCACGTACGTCAAACAAGAGTACAGCTAAAAGGTCTCATTTTCCTCTATTTGCGTTAACTAACCCAATACAGCAACCATTCCTGCATTAATATTATTGTGCTTCCATGCCTGTGCTTAATGTCCATTAAAGAAGTCCATTAAAGAAATTTGTGTCCACTAAATCAATTCACCTCCTATGTTATAAGGGACCCTAATTCAGAGAAAAGCCAAACACACATCTAATTCTCACCAAAACTGTCTCTGTATTGTTATTCTGTGCCAAGCAACTCCAATATTGGTGAATTTTCAGTGTCTAGTCTTCATTTCCCAAAATATCATCCCTTCAGAAATGCGAGTCAGATCACCTAAAAGAGTCGAATCAAAGAATCAACTTGTTCAGAAACGGCACATCACAAATAAGCAATGAAAACTGCTCAAAACGGTGCCTGCTGATAGTTTGAAAGCTTAAACATTTAAAAATGATCATTGAATTAACAATGATACAGTTGAAATCTCTTAAAGGAGCATTAGGTAACATTTGTGGAAAACAGATCTCTGATGGTTAAACCGGTGGAGTTGAATAAAGATTTGAATGATTTAAAAAAAATTTTACTCATTGAGCCCACTCCTATTTCCGCCCATGTACACCAAGCCTCCAACCAAAAACTTATGGTGGGTAAACTAGAGTTAGCCTGTTAACTAGAGTTACAATTATCAAGGACTATCATGACTTACACACTCACTCAGACATTCAAATGCTTGAAAGCCAAGTTACAGCTCTATAAACATGCAACTTGGGGCATGTTTGAAGGAGCATTGGGGGCGTGTCTATAAAATGACTGACAAGAGGCCAATTCAAATAAAAAAGAAACATTCTTGACCAGATGGCTGGTTTCCAGACTGTCCCCCCCCAATCTACGCAATACACTTGTTCTGAGACAGTGGCTTAAACTATTATTTTGAATAATTTTTGCACATTATTTGTACTAGTATGAAATTAAAAATATTAACTGTTTTATTAATATGTACTTTTTAATTAATAACCTGAATTCCACCCTTTACATAACTGCTCATGAACCTTCTACCTGATTAATATCTTATGTAAGGTTTCTGGTTTTATAATCTGTAAAATGGCATTGGATTGCATTGCATAGTTATTCTTTCATTCATTTTATCTTTATTATTGGCACAGAGACGTATGTGGGCTGCGTGGTTCCACGGAGGTCAGGAGGGTACGTGATCGGAGAGGGAACACGCTTCGCGGCTGTAGACTGGGAGAAGCGTGCCATCACAACCATCGCTAACGTGGACACGGAAAAGAGCAACACCCGCTTTAATGATGGGAAGGTGGATCCGGCCGGCAGGTTTTTCGCAGGTATGTAAGGGACTCACAGTTTCTGAAGACGAATCGGTTCAGGACCTTGCTTTCCATACTGTATTATGGAACAAATGCATATTCCCTATATAATCTTCTTACAGCTTCCGTGTTAATACTGTGCTTACTTTTTGCTGTACACCAGTGATATTCAAACTGTAGGCTGAACCACTCTTGGGGAATGTAAAGGACCTTTTTTGACAATATATTTAATTTTTATTCATTCATCTTCAGTAAACACTTGGTCAGGGTCATGGTAGATCTCAGGAACACTGATCACCAGGTGGGAATTCACGCTGGATAAGACCATGCACCATGCACACATACACCTTCATGCACACGTTCACACCTAGGCGCAACTTAGAGTCACCAATCCACCTACCTGCATGTTTTTGGGAGCTGGGAGGAAAGCAGAGAACCTGAAGGAACCCACTCAGATATACGGAGAACGTTTGAAATTCCACACTGACAGTAACCTAAGCACAAAATTATGTATACGCAACTTCTTAATATAGAGACGTCCTTAAATATGCAAAAATAGGCCTACACACAGTTTGTTTCTGCATGTAGTACCGAGCCATGGAAATGAAAAATGAAAACCTGCCTTGAATTTTTGTGTGATTTCTACCCAATATAGTATATGTACATGAAAATCGACTGTATGCATAGGGTTCTCTTGAAAAACCCTTTAAGTACCCTACCCTTTTCACATACTTCAATAAGTGCACCATGTCACATTTCAGATCATATGACAAACTATTATGCTACCCTCTTAACACAAGTACATGTTGCCCCTTACTGCACTCCAAATTACGTTGTGAACACGCCATGCTAATCTCTATCACGCACTTAATATAAAGTGTACTCAACTGTGCTGTTTGTTCAATCCCGCAGTAAATTAAGTGCACACGTCTCTGTGCCGTTTCCTGTACCTCAGGCACCATGGCAGTTGAGGTGCGTCCAGCTGAGCTGGAGAGGAAACAGGGCTCTCTGTACAGTCTACACCCCGATCACTCTGTCGTCACACACTTCGATCAGGTGGACCTCTCCAACGGGTTGGACTGGTCTCCGGATCATCGCTTCTTCTACTATGTAGACAGTCTGACGTACATGGTGGAGGCCTTTGATTATGATATACACACTGGAGGATTAGGTGAGTTACCTAGAAGTGTTGGAACATATGAAAGGAAATTGTGATTAGTATTTTATGAAAATTTTTTATGCTAATTCTTTTTATTTTCACACTTGAAAATGCGCATTAAAAACCTGAATGGAAAATCCATAAATTAAAAATATATATATTTTAAGTTTTGCTGAGACGCAAACGCTAATTTATCAGTGACAAAGAGTGATAGAAATAGATTATTTAAATGAATAATCATACAACTCGCCAAGGCACTGCATATTATACACCAAATTAAACATTTTAGTTTTTTAGATTCAAGAGTTTATTGTCATGATCTTGGACAACAAAATTATAGTACTCATCCATACAGTGCCACTTTAATATTTTCAAGTTCAAGTATATTTGTCACGTGCATAAAATGTCACCGCCAATTGTAGACTGAAATGCTTGTTGTGAGGCTCAGGTACAACTGTGCAATACAGAAAAAATATATATACATCAGAAGATAAAATATGTACATCAGATGATAAAGATATACACGCACACACACACAAAATATGCAGACTATATTACTGAGTATGGTATGTATGCCGAGTTAGTATGTAAGTAAACTGCAGATCCTAACTGTAAACACCGGAATATGAGCAGTCACAGTATGTGAACAAGAGTGCAAAAGGTAGTAAAATATATAGTAGCAGTGTGCCATTGTAGTGTTTGAGCAGTCCTCTACAGACATAGGAGAGTATAAAAAGCAGATGAAGCAGCAGGACAAAATAGAATTTAAAAATAAAAAATGTAAAAATAAATAAATAGATTAACAGTTAAATTAGGTATAGTAGTTTGTGTATTGTGTAATAAATATAATCAATATACAGTGATCAGCTATAACATTAAAACCACCTGCCTAATATTGTGTAGGTCCACCTTGTGCCTCCACAAGACCTCTGAAGGTGTGCTGTGGTATCTGGCACCAAGACGTTAGCAGCAGTTCCTTTAAGTCCTGTAAGTTGTGAGGTGGGGCCTCTATGGATTGGTCTTGATTGTCCAGCACATCCAACAGATGCTCGATCGGATTGAGATCTGGGGAATTTGGAGGCCAAGCCAACACCTTGAACTCTTTGTCATGTTCCTCAAACCATTCCTGAACAATTTTTGCTGTGGTGAATGGCGGATTATCCTGCTGAAAGAGGTCATTGTGATTAGGGAATACCATTGGCATTAAGGGGTGTACTTGGTCTGCAACAATGTTTAAGTAGGTGGGATGTGTCAAAGTAGCATCCACATGAATGCCAGGTCCCAAGAACATTGCCCAGAGCATCACACTGCCTCCGCCAGTTTGCTTTCTTCCCATAGTGCCATCTCTTTCCCAGGTAAGCGACACACCCGGCCGTCCACATGATATAAAAGAAGACGTGATTCATCAGACCAGGCCACCTTCTTCCATTGCTCCGTGGTCCAGTTCTGATGCTCACATGCCTGTTGTAGATGCTTTTCGCCCCATACGAAGCAAGCTGCTTTGCACTGTGTGTTCTGACACCTTTCTATCATAGCAGGCATTAACTTTTTCAGCAGTTTGTGCTACAGTGGATTTTCTGTGAGATTGGACCAGACAAGCTAGCATTTGCTCCCCACGTGCATCAGTGAGCCTTACGCTTGCCCATTTTTCCTGCTTCCAACACATCAACTTCAAGAACTGACTGTTCACTTGCTACCTAATATATCCCACCCCTGGACAGGTGCCACTGTAACCAGATAATCAACATTATTCACTTCACCTGCCAGTGGTTTTACTGTTATGGCTGATTGGTGTATATTGTACAGAGACAGGACTTAGTCCTTAGCAGCAGTAAAGTGGTAATAGTGACCTTAGAAATATTGCAACATGCCCAAAAGTGACAGAAACATGTGAAGAGGTTGTCCATGAGTGTCCTTGAGCTGTCAGTGAGGTAGTGGAGGTATGAGTGAAACAGTAGAAGAAGGACTAATGACTGAATTACAGTTTATTTCAATATCCTGATGGCCTGCAGGTAGAAACTGTTCTTCAGCCTGCTGGCTCTAAGTTGAATATATGTATGGTAAAAGAAAAAAAAAATAGAGTAACTATATATATATATATATATATATATATATATATATATATATATATATATATATATATGTATGTATGTATATATATATATATATATATGTACTATATATATATACACCAAAAAATAGGACAAAAAGGACAACAGTTATTTTCAAGATTTTCTTAAGATCCAACATTTTATTCCATTATTATTATTATTATTATTATTATTATTATTATTTTATTTACTAGATATTTAATTTTGCTCAAGCTGGAGTCATAAACTAAATACATCTTTACCTCTTTTTTTTCCTACAGTTTTTTTCCTACAGATTTTTACTTCAACAGTTGAAGGAAACCCAGATTCCTTCTTATGCTGACTTTTTTCAGAAATTCAGACAAAATCTGCAAAACAATCGAACTGAATCCCAGCATGTAAGTGTGTAAGTGTGTGTGTTTTTGTCCTAAGCTAATCGCAGAATGGTGTACAGGCTTGAGAAAGACGAAGGCATTCCTGATGGCATGTGCATTGACGCCGAAGGTAAAATATGGCTTGCCTGCTACAATGGAGGCAGAGTGGTGCGCATCGACCCTCAGACAGGTGTGTATACCTCAGTAACTACCTTTTCTGTTAAGCTACTGTTGCACTTTTGAGGACTTCTGAAAAATGTTCCTCATCTTAGGGACCAGGCTGCAGACAGTGAAGCTGCCTGTCGCTAAAATCACCTCATGCTGTTTCGGAGGGAAAGACTACACTGATCTATACGTCACCTCTGCTTATAAAGGCATGGATGAGGAATCGCTCGCCAAACAGCCCCAAGCTGGCTGCATTTTTAAGGTATGCATTATGCTCTTGTGGAATAAATTTGTGGTCCAGGACATTTTTCAGTTCCAAGTAACATAGAGCAAAATATTGAAAATTTTTATTATCATGCCACGTTGCCCAGCGAGCACCAACTGACAAGTATAGGAAAAGTATAGGAAAATAATCAGCGGCCCTGATGAGTTTTATTCCTCTTATATCACAGCAGTTTGCCAATGATGCCATTTTTTTATTTATTATTGACCACCATATACATAGTACTTTTTATCCATTTATAGTTGTATTTAATTTTGTGGAAGACTTTTACAAAGACTGTTACAAAGTGGCAAAACTGGAGACTCCTTTCATAAAGGCTAAATAAACGTCTCATTGCAGAAATAGTCGCCATTCCAATAATCGGATAAATGTGGAGTTTTTGTCGTACAAATCCCTGTGTAATTTCTTAAGTAACTTAGGTATTACACCGAGCGCGTAAATATAAACCTGTGATTTGAGTTGCAGTGCTGTGGTATTAATAATGCAGAGTTACTGTACAGCAGATACATAAATGCAATATATGGATTTTGTATGATCGTTTATACATCTTGATTCGATATAGTCACATATTCAAGTGTTTTATTCCTGATATTGATTAAGTATTTTTTAAATTCCAGTTTCATTCCACTTTCTCCATAATAAAGCATATGCTAGTTTTCTTCTTGCAGTACCAAGAAGAACCAAAACTTGCCTTGAAATAAAGCCAGTGTGTAGTCCAGTGTGCAACGTACATGTAGAACTACGCTTGGTTAGTGATGTACATGTTTTTTAAAAAAAAAAAAAATGTTTTGTATATGCTTTGTTTTCTTCCAGGTCACTGGTTTAGGAGTAAAGGGAATTCCTCCCTATTCATTCTCCGGCTGAAGCTCCAGAGCACCTCTGGATATAGCGAATTACATGAAGACTGTGCTAATTATGTTCGCTTAACACTTCAGCAACTGACATATTGATCTAATAATGAACTGAATTCAATTGACTTGACATGAATTAAACAGCATTTTTGTCCAGCTAGAACACAATATCCAAAGTCATCCTATTTCAATTAGTACTTTAAAAGGGAATTAAAACCTTCATGACTGAATCAGTTGGCAAAAACGCTTGAGTTGAGTTTGTGATCAGTGATAATAAGAATAGAATAATAATTAGTGAATGTAATGATAATTAACATGTTGACAGTTATGTTGATTAAAACATCCTGATAACTCATGACAAAAACAAAATCATTTTGCAAAGTAATGAAAGTGATTTATCATCACATGTATATGAATTTATAGATGTTTAAATGAGATCCAAAATGTTTAGACCCTGCAGTCATGGAATACAATAATGTTGTCCACTGTAGGCTGTTTTTCCTGGGTCAGGATATTGGTGATATACTGGGAACACCGGGCATGAGATGGGAATACCTCGTGGATGGTACACCAGTGCACTCGCACACATTCAGGCACTCATTCAGGATTAGGGGCTATTTAGTGAATCCACCTACAAGCCTACATGTTTTTGGGAGGTGGTAGGAAACCGGAGAACCCTGAGGGAGTCATGGACACGGCAAGCTCAGGAACGAACCAGGGACCCTGGAGCTGTGAGACTGCAGTGCTATCTGCAGCACCACCATGCCTCCTCCATTTTAGTTTTAATTCTTTTATTGTTGATGTAGCCTTTAAGATTAGTCGTTTCTGATTATCTGGTGAAAGACATCCAGGGTATGAAAAAAATAAATTGCAGATGAACACATGCATCAACCTTAATCACTGTTTGTTAATTGGTGAAATTGTAATTAAACTTTTCATTAAAGTTTCATGTGCTATATTTTGTATTTGGGATGTCACTAGGAAAAGGGACAAGACCAACACTCTCTCTCTCTGTCTCTCTCTCTCTCTGTCTCTCTCTCTCTCTCTCTGTCCCCATCTCTCTTACACATACACACTCAGTCTCTCTCTCTCTCTCTCTCTCTCTCTCTCTCTCTCTCTCTCTCTCTGACTCGTTCTACAATCGGAAAAACACAAAAGGTGACATATCTGAACGCTTCTTCATACTAAAGACGTTGCATCAGGACCCAATAAATAAAGAAATTGCGTTTTTTTAAACTGTCGTGCGGGGGGTTACCGCATTCATTCATCTTTAATAACGATTTTATCCTGACCAAGGTTGCTTTAGTTTAAATTTTAGCAACTAAAATCCCCAAAATTCACTTTTGGGAATATCACGGGGCGGGCGGGTGCAAAAATGATTGCGGGAGAATGCGGATTTAAGATGCTAACTACAGTCACGCGCACACACTTCCGTTTCTTAGCACAGTGCTGCGTTTTTAAGGAAGTTCATAGAAGTTCATGTGACTGCGGTGCTGTTTAGCTTCCTCCATCCGGGTAACGCGCGCGCGCACACACACACACACACACACACACAGTGAGCTTGCTTCTCAGTTTGATTTCGCTTATTGAAGCGAAATCATTGAAGGTTATGATTTTGGAGTGTGAATTAGAGCATGGCTGATGGGTGGAGCTCTCTGCTGGATTCCAGATGTGCAGACTGGATGTCTCAGCTTCCTCCTCAGCTTCACGATGTTCCTCTGTGGGATCTGGCGATACCCGGTATAGGACGTCCTAATCCATCATAATCCTGCTTATTTATTGCTAATGGTTTTTAAACAGGAATCTGTTTTCTTTCAGGCAGTCACGATACCATGACATACTGTCTGGACCAGCACAGTGCAGTCCTGCCTTCACAGCCCAGGATACTGACCGTGCTGGACCACATCATACCCTGTGTCATCCGGCCGTGTATAAAGAAGTGGGCCACCACTCAGGTAAAAAAAAAAAAAAAAGAAAAGAAAAAGATGTGTGCACTCTCAGAGAAAAAAAGTACCAAACTGTACTTTGCTTGTTGACACCGTGGTACCATCAAGAGTACATCTTTCACCCCTTTAGTGTGTATTCTTCAGCTGGAAACGTAAATATCGGGTATCTTAAAAACACATAATTGGACCAAAAGTGGGCAAAAAGTGAATTAATCGTACACCACATGCAGCTTCCCAGGTAAAAGATACACTATATGGCCAAAAGTATGTCTACACATGACCATCACTCCCATATGTGTTTGTTGAACATCCCATTCCAGATTTAGTCCCCCTTTGCTCTTATAATAAGCTCCACTCTTCTGGGAAGGCTTTCCACTAGATTCTGTAGCGTGGTATAGAACAGTGTTTCTCAAGCGGGGGTCTGCAGCGTAATTGCTGGTGGTCCATATAAAAATATATTAAAATATATCATATGGCCTTCAAATGTAAGAACAATTTAAGATATGTTTTTAAAATGAACCAATATGGTTATTAGCCTGCATTCACAAATATCACGTTAGCTGAGCAGACGATCGTCCATTAATGGATTTATTTTTAATTTATTTGCAAATGAAATGATAATTTTCAACAACAAAAAAATCCTTGTGAGTGGTACACAAGTTCAAGTGTTGTGTTGACGGATAAAATAAAGAACAGATCATTCAGAAAGTCAAATTAAATGTCACACCAACAATAAAATGTAAAATAAATAAAATCTTGAAATGTTTTGATTCAATTTTAAATGTCCAATGTTAATATTATTAATGTTAAATATTAATAAAATAAAGTAGCGTATATATAAATGACTGTTAAAATATATAGAATATAATTGTTGTGGAGTGAGCGGGTCCTTGTGGATTGTTCGAAATATGAATTTGTTCTCATTCAGTGAGGTTGAGGTCTGGTACTGATGTCGGGTGAGGAGGCTCCAGTTCCAGTTCATCCCAAAGGTGTTCAGTGGGGTTGTGGGGGTTAGGGCTCTGTGCAGGACACTTGAGTTTTTCCACTCCAAACTTTACACACCATTTCTTCATGTAGCTTGCTTTGTGTACAGGTGTATTGTCATGCTGGAACAGGTTTGGGCCTTTCAGTTCCAGTGAAGCTACAGCATACAAAGACGTCCTATACAATTGTGTATTTCAAACTTCGTGGTAACAGTTTGGGGAAGAACCACATATGGGTGTGAGGGTCAGGTGTCCACATACGTTTGGTCGTGTAGTGTACATACTAATCGTAAAAAAGCTTGCCAATACCACCTCAGCGACAAGGAAAATATATATATATAAAATATATAAATAGATGTAATATATAGAATATATATATTCTATATATATATATATATATATATATATATAAATATAGAATATATATATATATATATACATATATATATATATATATATATATATATATATATATATATATATATATATATATATATAAAATACACCACTTTTCTTCCTTCTTTTCAGGAGCTGTCGATTTCCAGTCAGCTGGATTCAGGAATTCGATTTCTCGATCTAAGGATTGCCCACAAGAAGGAAGATTCAAGCTGGGTGTTTTACTTTGCACATGGAATATACTCTCTACTTACTGTAAAGGTGAATGTCGCCATTACCCGGTCTTATAATGTTAGCCATTATACCACAGAGCTGAACTGAATTCTCAAATGTGATTAGTCAGAAGGTGTTGATTAATTTTCTGTAACAGCAGCCCTGAAAGTAGTTCCAGCTGAAAGACAAATCACAAGTTTATATCAATACGCTCATTCAAGTATGTTATTATTTATGTAGTAATAACTCTGTCGCAACATGGCAGACACTCAATATAATCTAAGACTAAATAATAAACAAACAAAAAAGATATTTAACAATTTTTCTGTGAGATGCTTTTTTTTTTAGCATTTTGGAAGGAGTCTCCATTGTCAGTGTTTTGTAACAATCAGAGGTAAAGTTGTAATGTTTTTGAAGTTTTCAGGACAGAGGAGTTTGTGCTTTGTTGTAACATGACAAGCTGCATTTTTGTATCAACTTAAAGACAAAGAAATGAGAGGCTAGTGAGGGAACAACTGTTTAACAAGTGATAACAGAAATGAACTTGTTTAGCCAACATTCCCCAACATTAAAGGTAACTACAAATGAAGTAAAAATACATGTTTCATTAATAATTTTTAAACTGATTTGAAATGTTTTTTTATTCATTGTTTATTTCTGTGATATAGGTAGAATAAAGCACTTCACGAGTGCTTTACACCTAACTCCCCAATAAATGATATTTTTTCAGGAGGCGCTCACTGATGTTGCGCACTGGTTAGAGCATCACACTAACGAAGTCGTGATCATCTCACTCTCTGCTTTTAATGATGTGAACCCTGTGCAGCACTACAACCTCATTGACTTTTTGATACAACTCTTTGGCAAAAAACTCTGCCCCAAATCAGTAAGCAGCTGTATTTTCTATAAGCAAAGTACCAAAATGTGTCAATTTATTGACCTCCTCACTTAGCTGGGTGTTCTCAGGAAACTCCTTCTCTGAACGCATGCTGGACTCACGGTTATCAGGTGATTCTCTCCTACGCTGATCCGTCTGGGTCCAAGCATGAGGAACTTTGGCCAGCGTGGGATTACTGGTGGGCCAATGAGTCCGACCCGAACCTGGTCATTTCGTATCTGGAGCATAACAAGGAGACCGGAAGACCAGGTAAGATATTATTTCATGTTTATTTTACGTAAAAATGTATCAAAGCACAGAAAAAGTAACCCAAAAATCATTTTCAGAAGCATAAACAGGCATTCTTTCAAAATCAAAAACACTGCTTATCTTGATGAATAACGAATAATAATGAAACATATCATTGAGCTTAATTTGGCTACAGTTTACATACTCATACAGATTTGGACTAACAGGAAACATCTAGTTTCTGATGCATTTATTCATACTTTTTTCTCTGCAAAAAAAAAACAACTCTGTGATTAAATATTGTGTGTATGTGTGTTTTAACAAAATATTCTGATGTAATTCTATTTTAATTCGATCAAAGTTGTAGGCCTGTCTGAGAGTGTTTAGTGTCAGGATACCAGGAACTTTGCTTCCAGATACAAATTATAAACTGGAAATACTAGATGCCTTTCAAAATGAAGCTGCAACATTGCCAGTTGTGTAAACGGAAACAAAACAACTGTGAGGCAGGAGTTCTGCCACACAAAATAATCCAATTATTTGAATGTGAAAACTCATTATTTAAATGTGTACAGTAATATTTTGGTACTAATTACTATGAAATCTGGATAATAAATACAGTCTTCTCTGAAACTATTGGAACGGCAAGGCCAAATCATTTGTTTGTTCTATACACCAAAGACATTTGGGTTTGAGATCAAAAGATGGATATGAGACAAGAGTGTATGATTTTCAGCTTTCATTTCCTGGTATTTACTTCGAGATGTGTTAAACAACATAAAACATAGAACCTTTTGTATCAGACTACCCAATTTTTAGGCGAGCAAAAGTATAGGAATAAATATTCCTTGAATTAAACTAAAGTAAATAACACGTAATATTTGGTTCCATAACCCTTGCTTGCAATAACTGCATCAAGCCTGTGACTCACTGACGTCACCAAATTGTTGGTTTCTTGTTTTGTGATGCTTTTGTGATACAGTCAACCCTGCCCTGTGGAGATTGTTGGTGATGTCACTGACTGTCGTTTTTGGGGTTTTCTTCACAGCTCTCACAATGTTCCTGTCATCAGCTGCTGTTGTTTTGCTTGGCTGACCCATTCAGTGTCTGTTGCTCAGTACTTTCCAACATTAGAAATTGTTGTATTGGCTATGCCCGATGTTTGTGTAATACCTCTAATGGACTTTCCCTTTTTTTCTCAGCTTCAAAATGGCTTGCTTTGCTCCCATAGACAGCTCTCTGATCTTCATGTCAAACAAATGCAGTCTTCACAGGCGAAACTGAAGGCTAAAACCAAGAGTAGATGTTCAGAGCTATTTATTGTTTAGACAATCAATCAAAACAAACAGGACACACTCCGGTAGCAAGAAACGCCTGTCAGTCACATGTTCCAATATTTTTGCTTGCCTACAAATCGGGTGGTGTAATACAAAATGTGCTATGTTCTATGTCATTTAACACATCTACATATACAGTGGGGGGAAATAAGTATTGACATTGAAATAAGAATTGGCGTTGCCATTCCAATAGTTTCGGATGGGACTGTATAACTGAAAATGTTGGGTTTATAAAACAAATATAACTTTGATAATGGTGGGTTTTAGTATCGTGATTTCCATCGCCATAACAAAATATCAAAATCACAGATCGACTTGGCAATGCTTTCCAGACCAAACTTTGAGAACCATGGCTCTGGACCCAAGCCTTTTGCCATTTTAACATACAATTGTGCAGTAACCGTTGCTATTTTTAAAATTCCTCAGTATTTCTCATCTGATCTTGTCTTGTGTGCTGCTTTGGCCTTGACTTCACCAACACTGTGTATTCTAATCTTATGTGCATGTCGTGATATCCATCAGCTGGTTTCTTTATGGCCGGTATAAACCTCACTGAAGACACCAGGTACGTCCTGTCGCATCTCACACAGTCCATGAAGAGCATGACGCTCCAGTCCTACACCGTGCTAATGGACTGGGTCAAAAAGCAGCACCCCGGCTCCCGGAAAACATCAGTCAATATCATCTGTGCAGACTTTGTCGGGATTCTGAGAAACGAATTCTGTGAAATTGTTATTGGACTCAATATAGATCCGAAAAGATGACCAAAGAGAGAAAAATGTTACACTTTCGCATAAAGACTTGGACTTTGTGTACAGCATATTTTTAATAGAAGTTTGTACAGTTGATGATTCACAAAATAAATGATTTGTATGTCTATAGATTGAGATTTGTATATATCTCTTATAACACCGCCTGAAGCATTCAGTGCAATGCAGTGAAGTTAAATGGTGCCACCTTGAGGTGAAGTGTAAAGCATTTTCCCACCTCTATTCCATCCATTTTAAAGAGTTCCATGCTATTATTAAGCTGCTATTATTGCTATTATGCTATTATTTTATGCTATTATTAAGTGAGGCAAAGTTTCGATTTGACCCAACAAAAACTAGGTTGCACAGATATGGATTAAACCTCCTTATTGTAACTGTTCTAAAATCATAATTGATGATTGTTAATTATAGTTTGCTTTGTTTATCATGGACCACAGTCGAACGCACATTCCTCTACACATATAAGTTATATTGTTATAAATCTATCAAATTTAAGACACTGCATTCAACAACTCAAACCAGATCTGGAGACCAAGAGGGCCATGGTAAAACATTTCAAGCTGGTTTTCTATTGATTAGTGAAGAAATCCCTTCTATTTGGGATTGTTGCCTAGTTTCATGAGAAAAATCTTCTTGGATTTTTGCTTTTGGTAAGTAAATTGCAAATTAGCAGCATTTTTCATTTTTCAAGCACCATCCAAAAAGCCATAAATTATAAATGACATCTACAGTTTAATTATGATAATAAGTAAATGCTTTATTTTAATCCTTTATCAGGGCTCAGTGCAGCTCTGCAAATTAACATTAAAGCTGCAGTAAGTAAAATTAACTGTAGTAATGTTAATGGTGTAGTAAAGTAAAGTAATGGTGACTAACAGCCCAGTTTATTGGTGACCATAAAGTTTGGGGGGGTGGGGGTGTAATGAACAGGAAATAGCTGCTGTCTTTGGCACTAATTGTTTGTTGTTGACTTGATGTTTTCAACTGCAGCAGATCACAGAACTAGAATAAACTCTCCATCGAGTTTCTACAAGCATCGGGTTTCCAGAAGCATCGTGACTTGAGCTACACTAGCTGCTTTGAGATGGATTCGAGACTTTCTCCCTCCCTTTTCACCCTTCTCTCCTCTTCCCACCTCTTCCTGATAAACAGATTATTTAGGGATTCACAAGCAGCCAGTTGAGCCTGCGCTGCTCTTGTGTACTGTGTGCTGCTGCATTAGGCTTAGAGCCACAAAGCAGACAGATGGCTGAGGAGAGCCAGGGGGATCTCATTACACGGTCTTAATAAGGCACTCCAGAGACGAGCAGGTAGAGACCAATCCTGAGTGACCCACCTTTTCCTGCTTGTACTTCTTACATCCGTTTGAGGAAATCTAGAATGTCTGGAACAATTTCTGAATGATCATGGAGAAAGAGGAAGAGGAGGAGGAACTTTTCACAGAGTGGCCTGCTGAAGAAAGAGAGCAGGAGAGCACAGAGGATGAGGATGATGAAAAGGAGATGGAGACCGAGAGGGAAAAAAGCGGGTTGGATATCCTCAGGCCAAGTGTTTCACTGGCCAATCGCAGAGCATCCCTTCCGTGTCCGGTTAGCAGCTATAGTAGTTATACTAGGAAGTATTTGCGTGTTATACTTTTGTTTTCACCTGACATTAAGCAATCAAATAAATATTTCTATGTGTGCCTGTAGAGCAAAATTCATCACTATGAATTGCTATTTTCTTTTTGCTATTTCATGCAATTTTTCAATCTATCTATTATACCCTTGAAATAACATTAACGAGTTATTAACCATGCAGCAGAATGTGTTTCTGTCTACAATAGATTGTACTTTAAATCTGATGTTACATCAAAAAGCAAATTAAGGTTCTTATTACATGTTACATATTTGTCTTTGAGTTTATCCTGGGTTAAATTCATCCTCAGAATAAACACAGAGCTCTCTGTGGAGTCCTGTTTATATTGTATTATACTGTACTTTAAATACAAGCATACTGATTCAGACTTATTGAATATTTCCTATAATTGAATATTTCCTGTGTGTATTTTTAAATGCGTCTTGTGTATATTTCTCTGTTTAAATAGCAGTTGATAAATCGATTTTGCCATCAATTTTTGTACCAACAACAAGAAAAAGTAACTTTAACCCTGGTGGAATCAAAGTTTATCTATTTATCCAGTTGAACCAAAACCTAAACCGTGATTTAAAAAAAAGAAGAAAAAAAAGAATAGTAATCAGGATTGAATTTCAGGTCAGGAATCGTTGAACACTGGTTTAAGTTTCATGGTAAACCTGTTGCTCCATTACAGGTTTAAACCTTTAATCTTTAAATCTTCATTGCTCTGTGCAAAGCAGGTTTAATATTCCGAAATGGAAAATGATGGTAAAAATGTATATTTATATATATATATATATATATATATATATATATATATATATATATATATATATATATATATATATATATATATATACCCCATCAAATTTCAAGTTCAAATGAAAAAAAAAATTGTCTCCAAAAGTTTACATAGGTTATTTATACAATCATTATTATTATATTATAGACCACTAGCCTCAGATTCTGTTTTGCATTCTTTTTCAATTTAATGCAAACGTTTTCATTACAAATGAGATTATCAACAACAACCTGAGTGAAAAGTAGAATATTTAAATGAAATATTTACTTGAATTTCAGAGTTTCTCAGTATCGTTTTCGTTTTGCTTTAATGACAGTGTACACTCGAGCTGGTGAGGACTCCACATGTTTGTGTAAAACCTGATGATCTATTTTAGATCAAACTGAAGAAACGTGATTCAATAGAAGAGATTGGGCATGAGGAAAACCTGACCTTTTCTTACAAAGCAATTAACATGCTTAATATCACACGTTTGCTAACATTTAAACAGGGGCCTAGAAATAGTGTGGAATCTTGAATATTGAATAGTAAAGAATTTCCAAAATGTCCAGCGTGGTCTCAGACTATTAAACCTCACTGTATACAATTATATTACTGTAATCTCTCGTATTTTTGCTTTAAATCTGTGACGTGTCAATCCATGTTTAAAATTATGTGGTGCAACAGAACTTCAATTAAAATAACAGGGTTTTTTTTTTTTTTTCAAATAGTTACATTTTCTGGAATTTTTGTTTCCTCCTGTATCTCTCAGACCCAGCTGAGTGCTATGCATTTGACTCATTTGACTCATCTGACTCACCTGCACATGACCACCATGGCTCCAAGCCCAGTCGGCATGAGGCACAGGCTCAAAGATGGTGAAGCAAGGAAGCAAGGTCTTCACTCTCAGCACGACCGAAACCAGGATGAGGAGAACGAATCCAAGCTTGAGAAATGGCCATCTGCCATCCCAAACTTACTTCATGTCCCAGAAAAGCGGAGACGCTTCAGGAGCCGCAACGTTATATCACTAGTGAGTCGTACGTGTGTATGAAGCAGAGGTGCTTGTTAAAGATGGATACCTATTGTATGTAGCCAAGGGTATGGAAAGTGATCAGTAATCAAGAGAGCAATTTCAAATAAAGAACAATCGCAAAAAAATGTCAATGAGCCGTTTAGGAGTCAACTCTGATTTGACTCACTGAAAAGAATCAGAACTCCTTTCATTAAACTCTATAGGTGTGTCGCTGCCATGTGATAAATATACTGTAGATGTAGTGCTTTTCTTGTAGGAGGAAGAACATGACCAGGTTTTGACAGATATAGCGGTATGTGTTGCAGAGTGACGCAGACAGCATGTGTCTGATTTGCCATGATGATCTGTGCAGAAGAGGAGGAACCATCTGGGAACTGCACTGTTCACACAACTTCCACAGTGAGGTAGGAGACTCCTGCTTTTCAATGAACATAGAAAATTGTACAAAAAAAAGTTTTTGGTTATGGTATGATGCAATAATAATAATGCAATAATACAATAATAAATAAAGACAACATAACCAGCAAAATATTAACTCTATATACTAAACAATATAGTGAAAAATATATAGTCATGCCTTTTGAGATTTGCAATGAACACTTGAGTGTAAATGAAAATGTAAGGAATAAAGGAGTTTAAAAGAATTAGAGTTTTTTTCATGGAAGTGTAATTGAATATGATTTCGTGGAAGTGTAATTGAATATGATTAATAAGATTGAGAATTCATTTTCAGCAAAGAAATAATAATAATATCCAAAAAAGATACTTATAGGTACATGGGTATAGGAATAAAGTACAGACACATAACGTCTTTCATATGAATCTTTATCATTAACACATTACCTTCAATGACGTCCCATCTTAATTTATTAATGAGATTCTGAGTTGTCTCTTTTTAGTTTAAACACCTTTCATCGACATGTTGGTCTTTTTTCACTTCACAGTTTGGTTAACTGCAATGGTGCAGTGAGATTTATCCCTCACTTCATCTCAAGCTAAAGAGAGCGATGCAGATGCGCTTTAGTGCTTTAGTCACTCCAACTGTCTCACCTCCTCATCTGTACTCTCCAAGCAAACATATCAGCTTCCAAAGCTTCATCTTTCATGCTAACAGCACCTTCAACATAATCATGTAGAATGCTAACTAGCCGAGATGAGTCTCTGCCTTAATGTGGCTCATTTACCTACTGTATGGTGCTTTCTCTTGGATTTCTCATTAATATGACATTGAACATTACAGGAAAATGGTGAGTGTGAAAAGAAGCTTGTGCTCTTTTGTTTTTAGGTGCTAACAACATAACCTGATGGTTATTATTTATTTTCATCCAGGGGGCACGGGAGCATGTTTGCCTCGCACCTCTGGGTTGGTGGTTCAAATCCTACCTCCGTCCTGTGTGCGCAGAGTTTGCATGTTCTCCCTGTGCTTTGGGGGTTTCCTCCCCCAGGCCAACGACATGTGCTGTAGGCTGATTGGCATCTCTAAATTGTCCATATGTGTTCAGTTGTGCCCTGTAATGGGTTGGCACACCCTGCCTTGTTCCCTGCGACCCTGTGTAGGATAAACCATATGGAAAATGGATGTATGGATGGACTGTGCTGTGCCTGTGACATCAGAGAGATATACAAGCACTAACTTTTTACTGGAACAACAAAAATACACCAAATTAATTAATAACTGGTGCTAATTAACAAATTAGCACCTGAATCACTAACCATATCACAATATAATTGAATAAACTTGAATCTGGTCCAATTGTCTTGACTTGTCATGACTTGTATAACTAAATATAAGTCCAGTTTAGACAGAGCTCACCCAGAACCATGCTTTAGACTGTACAAATATCAGCTATCTGCTCTACATTTATTACTCATTGTGTTCTTTCTCTTTCAGTGTATACAGGAGTGGTTGTGGATGAAGCAGACTTGCCCGATATGTCATAAACGCATGGCCATGCCCGAGCCTCTGTACTGGACATCCGCTCGTGTCAAAGTGCCCTAATGCTTCACTACCACCTATCTAAATCTGTTAGAATGAAGAAATTGGACTGTCCATCCACAGATCAATGGATTTGAATCTGTTGAAATAAATGATGTGTAATGGGATTGCACAAGACTTCAGTAAATCCTGCAGATCAACTGTCAACAGCTCCACTACAGACTTCTAATAAAAGTTGTTATTTAGTTACTACGGCTATAAGCCAAACTGACTTGAATTAAGCTCTAAAACTCTGAGGAGACATCGGCAGGTCCAGACTACAGACATTTCACAATGTTATCTATATACCCTTCCAATTAGTTTCATTGTTTTACTTCATAAAATAGTTCAGTGGGTTTAATCTGAAGCTCAGTACTTTTCAATGAAACTACAAATTACATCAAAAGGGTTCTATTTAGCCAAAAAGTCTTGTAGGAGTTTCAAAATTAGGACCCACTTCAGGTTAATACACTTCTTTTGATATCTTGTCTGTCATCTGTGGGAAGCCATTTAAACTGAATGCCAATAAAATATCTGTGCGTAAAAGTCTGTATGCAAATTTACCCCAAAGATTCTGCTGTTTGAAAGAAAAATCTGAAGGAAAAGCTATTCCATATTAACCTGTGTTGCATGTTGCTCCAATCTTTGTGTGTTAATTAACTTGGTAAAGTTAAAAAATAATAATAATAATTGCCGCAGCATGTAAACAATATTTTGAATCTACATTTTAATCCAGTTTAGGTTTGAGGGGAAATATTCAGCAGTTAACAAGCACATATAGGCATGATGGTTTGGTGTCCTCATACTTTTGGTCATGTTGTGTAATATGGGATTACTATTGTTTTTCAGGAATTTATATGTACTAAGGCTATACACATGGACTATTTAGAGGGGTGGGGGTTTTTTTTGGTTAAATTATGAACACATTTTATTTTTTAAACAGAACATGTACAAGATATTTTCTAAATGGGGACATTTGAGAATATTTTTGCATGAATAATTCGGATATTAACATATTTAATTAATAATTAATTTTAATATATCAAAATTAAATGTTTTAAGTATATATTTATTCATTTAGCCTATTTAAATTGGATTTTAAGACTATATATATATATATATTTTATTATTATTATTATTTTAAATACTATAAACATTACAGAGGCACGCCCGTTACGCGAGAACTTCATACGTACGTAATGACGTCATTCCAGTCGTTGCTGAGGCTACAGGCGGAAGTTCTGTCTTGTTCACCTGTTGCTCGTGCAAACAGGAAGAAGAGAAAGTCGGTCGTAATTTTTATCCGCGCGAGGGAGATTACATTAAATTGTATAAAAGTAATTTATTTCCAAGCGTGATGGATAAATTAAAGAAAGTTCTGAGCGGTCAGGACGGAAATGACGACCTGAACGTGCTGCAGGTACCAAAGGAGAAATAATTTACACTTTACACTTTATTTCATTTCACACTTTATTTCGCACAGGCCGTGATAACTTCTACACGAGCTGTCACTAAGAGCTGTTTACTAGTTTAACTAGTTGTCATTAACTAGTGTTCATTAACTGTGTTCTCTTTATAAAATATCATGTGTTACATGAACTCTGAGTTATCTAGATCTCCTAATGAGAGGGCTTGTGGTTTTGTGTGTTTACTGACCACACAGATTAACTCTATACTATAATAATATTTCATAAAAATGAATTCAATCATTCATCAGGCTTCATCTATCCATAATTATGTCAATAAATAAAAAACTAAAACATTTTTGCACGCTAGCATTTAATTAGCGTTTATTGTTTGCCTTGCTTTTACTTCAGTGTTAGCTTAAAATTGTTTTTATTTATTTTTTATTGTACATATTTTATGTAGCCTATTGTAGTTTTATCCTGTATTTCTTTTTATATCATTTTAATTATAGCTTCTTTATTCTATTTTGCACACACTTTTTTATTATACATTTTAATATTATTATTTTAAATGTATTTTTCCTGTTGCACTGTTATTGATCTATTTTACGATTTAATTATTGTTTTAATAACACTTTTTGTGTTTTACCCACACTAGAGTAGTGTAATAGAATTAGGACAAGTGCTATAAATAAATATGATGGGAAATATTCTGAATCTACATTTCTACATTGAAACGTTTTTTTTTAATTATTGTTGTTTGTTTGTTTACTCATTTATTTAGTTAGTTATTGAGCATGATTTTATATATTACAGAATTGTAGAACTTTTCTATATTCCATTAATAGTACTTTAGATATTTGTACCTTTATTCTTTCTATTTTGTCTATGCTTTTTATAATATATGTTATATTGTTATTATTTTCTTCTATCTGAAGTTCTAACTGAACTATTATTATATTATTAGTCGACTATTTGAGTATTTTGTTTCTTTATTTCTCTATCGTTGTTTTTTTTTTGTTTGTTTGTTTGTTTTGCTTCCCACTGTAAAGCACTTTGAGTTATATTTTAAGTCATTAAACAAGGGGACAAGGAAAGATGTAATTCATTAAAAAAAAATAGTTTACAATTTATCTATAAAAACAGAATCCCAAGAAGTGAAAACAGAAACGTGTGTGAATGCTGTAACAGGACATCCCGAGAAAAACTGTTTAAAATTAAGAAGTGACTTTCTTCAGACTCCAAACCTGATTTAAAGAAGTTTAGAACATCTTAACAGATATATATATATACATATATTGTATTATATTCCTAATATGAATTGGCCAGTTTCAGTGTTACAGATGTGGCATTTGAACCCTTGTTGACTCGTGTCTCATTGTCTGAGTCATTAAGACTTCAAGTACACTACAAGAGACAAGAGAATGATAAATGTTTTGCATATACATTAGATAAATATGGTTGGAACAGGTTTGAAGTGGTTCTTGACAGGATGTAGAGGTGATATGGTTAAACAGTTCATTTTTCTGTGGAACGATCCGGACCGAAGTGGATGATTGGAAAGCATATTATTTAATATGTTATATTGTCCTGTATATGTTTTTGGTGATAACTTGGTATGTTTGTTGTTATTCTATAGTCGGCGGGAGACGTGACCACGCTGGGCTGGGGAACACGCGTCAAGGCTTTTATCGCCTGCTTTGTCTTGGGAGTCGTCTGTTCCATCCTGGTAAGCTGATTCAGAGTCTAAAGTTGTTTTACATGGGATACTACATGAACCAGCATGGTTTGGAAGCTTATCAAGAAAGGAAAAGGAGTTTTAACACTTTTATCTGTTTTTATATTTTATTTACCCTCCTTAGTCTGATTAAAGAACTGTCAACAAACTTTGATGTCAACATGATGTTTAAAGACACATGGACAGAATGGAAAGTTCAGACTAGATATCTCATCCGTTCAGAATCTGTGGCTCTAGTAAGTGTTACTGTGAAACAAAACACAACCACGTCAAACTGATGTCTGATTAATCAGGGATTCAAAACATTGAACAGAAACGGAAACTTACGTCTTTGAACATAATCGAAAACACTCAGTTGTTTCAGCGTGAAATAGTTTGGGTTTTTAAGTGCTTAACCGATAAATGACATTATTTTTCCGTATTCATCCAGTGTGATCGTGTAAACGTAAACATTTTCCCAATATGCCTAGATTCCTGTCCCGAAGTCGTCACTTCCTGCACACCTGGCTATAGGAAGACTTGACTTTAGATATAGTATCGGGCAGGTTTCTGACGATGAGTAGATTCCAGGAAAATCCGTGTCTTGCATATTTTTCCTATGATTCTGCACACACGCACGCTGAAAAATGAGAAGTATGCTATGAAAATGTTAAAATGCTAAACATTTCGGTCACACATTTCTGGTTTTATATATACCCTGGCTTCCTATGAGCAAAGTAAATATTAATGTAAATATCTTTATTAACTAATTCTTTTATTTCATTCGAGCCGGTTTCTAACTAAAGAGGGAATGGTGTGGAACGGGGAAAATATCATTTCTGTTCAGAACCAAAAGGAAATCAAAATGGAGTAGCCATGAACTTATTACTAGTGCTTAAGTGTAAAAAAGTAAGCGTGCTGTCGCCATTCAGTCATATTTATTGCTTATCTGGACATTTGTAAGCAATAGCTAGACCCCATATTTTAGTTTAGTTGAATACCTCTGATCTAGGGAGTGATTGGAGTGTACGTCTGATAAATATGGAGGGAAAAATAAAGTGTAGGTGATGAAAGGCTGTGGAAAGCCTTTTGTCTGAAATGTTGTGTTTCTTTGAAAGCTGCCGTTTTTACTACATTGGTATGTTTATATGTTTACAAAGTATTGTTGTGTGCAAAAGTTGTGTGCACATGCTTATAAGAAATAATCAAATGAAACGTTTCTGCATAAATGAATACTATAAAGAGCAGTAATCAGTAATAAATTAGTCCCTCCAGGATTTTGTGATCGCAGAAATGAACGTAAAATCAAGGAAACTCCACAGACGAGCTTGCAATTTTTCAAAATTACTGCAGATTTGGGCCGAGACACGTCATGTGACGTTATCACAACGCGCATTCAGTCAAAGCCCTATTCTATTCACGTGCGTCGAACATGAGTACAGCTAAAAGCTCTCATTTACCAACAAACACCACTGCAAAAGACTGCAAAATTGTGATTTCACCAATTCAAGTCGTTTTTCACACAAAAAAAGCACAAAAAACTCCACAAGTTGCATCGCAAATGTAGAAAAAAGCTGCCGTGAAATCAAGCATTTTTGGCTACAACGATCACAAAAAAAACTCAGCGGAATCTTGTACGGACTGAATAAACTAAACAAATTCAATATTCGCTGTAGTCTCAGGTACAACGTGTGCAGTTTTATAAGGAAATTAGCTGATAAGTTTTACTCAGAAGCTTGGAGAATCCACCACAGCTCTTCTGAAGACGTTGACTTGCTCCTTTTTTCATTGCAGCAGCCATCGTTATGTTTTTATATGAAAAGGGGTCCGTCATATAACGTGTTGCTTTCTTTACTGACGGACAGGCATTTTTATTTAGCATAAAATAAGGTTTGGAAATTTTGATAATGCAGTCATAAAATAAACAACAAAATTTGTACAAAATTCTCTCTCTCTCTCTGTATGTGTGTATGTGTGTGTGTGTGTGTGTGTATATATATATATATATAATATATAATATATATATAATATATGCACAGTACTGTACATACAGTATACACACACATACTATATAAATAATCACATACATATACATATATTGCTTCTGTTGTGATTACTCACTCCATCAAATGAATGCATGTCAATGTGAATATCCAGGGATCGTGTTTGCTCTGGGTTCCTAAAAAAGGACTGATCTTGTTCGCCGTCTTCTACACCTTTGGCAACATTGCCTCGCTCCTAAGGTAAGAGTGACAGCTTTAAAGTTCAGCAGACGTGAAGATTAAATAGTGTTTTGAGGCTGTAAAAAAAAAAAACGAGTCTTTTATTTGCGTTCTAGCACCGTGTTTTTGATGGGGCCGTTGAATCAGCTGAAGAGGATGTGTGACAAGACGAGAGCGCTGGCGACGGCCGTCATGATCGTGAGTGCGCACACACACACAGATGCACTGTCCATGTGTATGAAGGCACATTCTGTACATTATTTCTATCCATGCGATTTTTATTTTTTTTAAAGAAATTGTACACTGTATAAAGAAATAATTTTGCCCATTTTATTTTGCAGACGTGCCTTGTGTTGACACTTTGCTCTGCATTTTGGGTAATTATTTTTAGTATATTTGATATGTTCTGTATATATGTATATTTAGTATATTCTTGTTTTATGTATATTCATATTTTTGAGATTTAGGTATGTGCCCATATTAATTAATTCCTTCATCATAACATGATAACTGCCTACATTATTATGTCTTTTTTTATTTACAATTTACATATGCGCTGTTTCTCAAACTTTCCCATAACCAGAATTCTAGTAAAGCAGAATTATGATAATGCAATTCTTGTAGAAATGCGTCCAAACACAAGCCCGATGTCTTTCAGTTACCTGTCTAATGAGACAGATGTTATCTTGGGAATGCAAACGCTGCCCGAAAAAACACTGCCTACTAAATGAGTTTATTAGGGATTGGCGTTATTTATATATAACCGATTATCAGCACATACCTAACTCTTATGTTTCCTGAGTATTCATCTGGGAAATGAGTAAACACCCTGTGCTCTATGTTGCTACCCTGTCAGTGGCAAAACAAAGGCCTGGCCGTGCTCTTCTGCATCCTCCAGTTCCTGGCTTTAACTTGGTGAGTGGACCACTTACTCAATTCACAGCCGCCGTGTTGATCAAAAACGTTCAGCATAAATGTGTGACATTTTCCTGACTGTTGACTTGGACGAAGCACAGACGCTGGCTTCCTCTCTTCTGGCAATGAAATGAAATGGTAATTTTTTTATTTAGAAAAAAAAAAAAAGAAGCCAATTATTTCTCCAGCATGCTGCCAGGTTTGTTTATGTGAGTGTGCGGACGTTGCAGGCTTTGTTCTTCCCAACAGCTCTCTGTAGAGTTAAATTATGTTTTTGTTTTTTTAAGAAAACGGGTTTTCGTGTTGAAAAACGGCGTCTCTGTGATGTAGAGGTTTAAAGAAATCGTCAGATGTGTGATATTTTTTTTACCTGTTACTGTATTTAAAATTGCAGGTTTATATTAAAGCGCACCTATTATGGTTTTGAAACGTGCCTAATTTTGTTTTAAAGGTCTCATACAATAGATTTACATGCATCCAAGATAAAAAAAACACTTTAATATGCTCATAATTTAAACTGCAGCATTACCTTTTTCCCCCCAGTGTCACAAACGACCCGTTAAATGATTCATTCTAAAGGATTCATTCTAAACTCCTCCTTTCAGAGACCATACTCTGCTCTGATTGGTCAGATGTCCCAGTCTGTTGTGATTGGTCTACCGCTGTTTGCAAGCAGCCAGTGAAGATCAGAGGCGGGGCTTTTTGTTACAAACCTATGTAGGTTTGTACAGGAAGTAAAGTCTGGAATTACTAATGACCCGTTTCAGCTGTTCAGAATCACTTCCTTCTTTTGGGAGTCAATAACTCCGTTTGTCGTGCGCTTTGATTTTTGAAACTTTTCAGATGTTTTTACATTCAAAAACAGCTCTATAACACACTACATGAAAGGTAATATTTGAAAAAACATAATGGGTGCACTTTAATGCCCTGGTTCTATGTTATACAGTATGTTCTCGTTTCTATAGTAACACACAGTCATACAGGGACTTCTTTGGACGAAAAACAATGAAAAACATTTAATCATTGATCTGATGAAGTTTTCTGTCAGTCTTTCTGTGGTAGTGTCTTCAGGATAGAGAACTTCTTAGTAACATGACAAGCTGCACCTTTTTGTCCTGTTAAGTTAAAGAGAGAGAAAAAAGAGGCTGGCAAGGGACTGTTTATAGGTGCTATAACGTAAGTCAAAGTTGTCTCGGAGATGTTCCATGATATTAAATGTACAATCCCAGTCCATTTCTTTTAACAACACTTATTAAGTGTTTGGGCACTGAAGATATCAGCTGCTTAAGTTTAACAAGTGGAATTTTCCCATATTCATCCATTATGCATTTCATTCACTTCGTTGCCTTATTTTGCGCTTCATAATGCACCACACATTCTCAATCAGAGACAGATCAGGACTGCAGGCAGGCCATGCTAGCACCCGCACTCTCTGCTTACGCAACCATGCGCTTGTGATCCGGGCAGAATGTGGTTTGGCGTTGTCCTGCTCTGGATGGCAGCATATGTTAGTCCAAAACGTGTACATATCTTTCTGCATTAATGATGCCCTCACAGTTGTGCAAGTTACATGCCATGGGCACTGACACACATTATACCATGACAGACGCTGGCTTTTGGTCCTGACGCTGATAACAGCTTGGACAGTCCTTTTCCTCTTTGGCCCGGAGAACACGACGGCTGTTTTGTCCAAAAATTATTTGAAATGTTACTCTTCTGACCACAAAACACGATTCCACTGTGCTACTGTCCATCTCAGATGAGATCGAGCCCAGAGAAGTCAGCGGCGCTTCTGGACAGTGCTGATGACGTCTGAGGGATCAGAGATCACATGCATTCAGAAGTGGTTTTCAGGCTTGCCCTTTACGCACGGAGATTTGAACAGATTCCTTGAATTTTTTATTATATTGCGCACTGTAGAAGGTGAAATGCCCAAAATCCTACAGATTTGAGTTTGGGGAATGTTGTTCTCAAAGTGTTGGATTATTCGCTGATGCATCTGTTGGAAGATTGGCGAGCCTTGACCCGTCCTTGCTCTTGAAGGACTAGGCTTTTTTGGAGGCTCCTTCTATACTATGATTAGACGATTGCCTCACCTGTTTCACATCACCTTCTTATTCCAACTTGTCACATCGCTATTAGTCCTAAATTGCCCCTGTGTTGCGTGCAACAATTTTTTAAAAAACTATGCCGTTGATTAGGTAAAACATCAAATACAAGTCAAAGTACATTTACAAAATCACTCCTCTTTGTTTTTATTAGCATTTTCCATTCTGTCCCAACTTTTTTCAGAATTGGGGTTGTAACTACAAATGGATAAAATGTACATATTCTTAAATAAATTAAAACTTGTAATCTTTGTCCTATTGCTGTTCTGTAAGATAAATAAACCACTTCTGCATGTGTTGTTGCCCCGTAGTTGATTAGTTTCTTATAAAAGCACGCCCCCAAAGTGTTTTATTCCATACAAACATTATTCAAATACTATAATTTTTCTTACTCTTTTCTGTTACAGGTACAGCTTGTCATATATTCCATTTGCAAGGTGAGTCTTTGACCTTCTACTATCTATCTATTTTTACAGTTACTACACTGCAGTGTGCAGAAACATTTCATTTACAGCACTGTCATGTAAATCCAATCATTTTGTAGTGTCCAGTGAAAAATATTGTAGTGCTAAATATCATTTTTTGATCTAAAACTGTAAGATTTCTATCTTAAGTCAGCACTTTGAAGTTCAGTTTTCCGTTTTTAAATCCGTTCTGTAAAGTGCTAAAGCTGTAAAGCGGTCATTCGGCCGCCCCTGATTCAAATGAGTCCAGAGTCAGAGGTTCCATTTATTTATGGCTCTCGCTCAAGTGACCAAAACAGACTTTTCACACTTCTGCTTTTTTGGCTGCGGCCGGCTGTTTACTGATTTGTGTTTGTTTTAATGCAGGGACGCGCTGATTAAGATGTTCTCCATGTGTTTGAAGTGATGTGTAGTGGCGTGTGGAGCTCGGACCTCTCTCGCCCAACCGTTCTCCCTCTCCCTCTCTTCCTCTCCCTCTCTCTTTCTCGGCGCCTGATCTCGCTTCAGCTCTGCTACGCCCTGAGTGCCCGCTGCTAGTGCCCACTCGAGCGCCCACTCTATTGCCTGACACACACACACACACACACACACACACGCGCACACACACACACACTGCAGGTGTGCGTTTCCTCTCCTGATGCTTGGCTGCTCTCCAGGAATGTGTATGAACACACATATTCTCTTTTACAAGTAGGTGAAGGAATCAGACGTGAATTTAATACGACTCAGAGGTGCATTAGGTAAAAGTTTGTAGGGGGAAAAGGTTTCTAACAGTTCAATGGGTTGAATAAGATTTGAATGATTTTTTATTTTTTTTTAAACTCACTGAGCCCACCCCTATTTCCACCCCTGAGCTCAGCTCTCAAAACTTACATCGGTTCAACTGGAGTTAGCATGTTAACTAGAGTTACCATTCAAGCTCACTCAGACATTGTGCTGCCCGAAAACTGAAAGTTACAACTCCTAACATATAAACAGATAAAACATGCAAAATTCTCATAATGATTCAAGAGAATGTGAAGGGGCGTTGGGGGCGTGTCTATAATATGATTGACAAGAGGACAAATCCAAGTACAAACAACCATCCTGGACCAGAAGGCAGGTTTCCAAACTTTTTTTTTTTTTTAATCAGCTACATTTGTTCTGTGAAAATGGCTTCAGCTATTATTTTTGTAATCATTTCTACATAATTCTGCCTATTATTTGTAGTAGGAAGACATGAAGAATATTGGCTATTGCAGCTTTAAAGCGCACCTATTATGGTTTTGAAACGTGCCTAATTTTGTTTTAAAGGTCTCATACAATACATTTACATGCATCCAAGATAAAAAAAAAAACACTTTAATGTGCTCATAATTTAAACTGCAGCATTACCTTTTTTCCCCCAGTGTCACAAACGACTCGTTAAATGATTCATTCTAAACTCCCCCTGTCAGAGAACATACTCTGCTCTGATTGGTCAGACATCCCAGTCTGTTGTGATTGGTCCACCGCTGTCAGCGAGCAGCCGATGAAGATCAGAGGCGGGGCTTTTTGTTACAAACCTACCTAGGTTAGTACAGGAAGTAAAGTCTGGAATTACTAACGACTCATCTCAGCTGTTCAGAATCGATTCCTTCTTTTGGGAGTCAATAACTCTGTCGTGCGCTTTGATTTTTTAAACTTCAGACTTTTTAAATTCAAAAACAGCTTTATAACACACTACATGAAAGGTAATATTTCATAAACCATAATAGGTGCACTTTAAATTGCGATGTGTGGTGTTGTCAAAAATTGACAAGAAGATGCCTTTATAATTTAATAGAGATCATTTTTAGAAATAGTATAAAGGTTACTGTAAAGTTGTTGGGTTTTTTTTTTGTAACCAGCCATGTTTTGGTCATAACATTTTAACATGGTAACCACTTTTAGTTCTTGGATTAGATTACATTAAATTAGATTAAGCCTATCCCTGGATTGAATTATTTTATAAATCTGGATACTTGAGATTGAATTTAACACTCAACATTTGTTGGGGTTTTTGGTTGTTTGTCTGTTTGTATGTTTTTGACATTTTTTTGTCATTTTTGTTACCGAAGATTTCTTAATCATCCTGTTGTTTTCTCTGTTTACATAACTGAATTCTGCTCATATTATTTCTACATGTTATACATTTCCACAAAGCTTTGTTTTTGTTTTTTTGTTGTTGTTGTTGATCACTGTTTTTTTTTTTGTTTGTTTGTTTTTTTTGTTTTGTTTTTTTTGTTTTTTTTAACTGCTGGTCTTTCCAGGCTATAATAATGTGTTTGAGTTTTAAGCTGACATGGGAAGAGTCAGTCAGCATTTCCCGTGTGTGCTACGAAGCATGAAAATTGTGTGTGAGAGACTTAAAAACAAAAAGTAGCCTGTGTTGTAAAAGGTCATGCACAAAATGGATGCTTGAAATTAAGCCTATATTACAATTTCAGAAGATAATACTATAATTTCCTCAGCAGTGCATTAGTTTTGAAGCTAAACAGCTCCGGAAACACATCATAATCATCCACAAGTAGATTTCTGTTTCTGTACTATGATCTTGTCATGATGTTGAAGAGATTTGTCATGCCTTTTTTTTTTTTTTTAAAGTAATATGTTACTTTTACATTTCTGATGAGTGCCTGGATTTTCCAATAATGTCAACAGGGTTATCTTGTGTCTTGTGTTACAGCTTTTAGTTTGCCTCGTGTTATTTAATGATTAACCTACTGTCTATTGAGGCTCACTTTCTGTGCTGTAGGATACTAAAACATTTCCTCTGTTGTATACGTGTGAAATGTGTCTGATGTTACCAGTTGCAGCCCTTATGAACAAATATCATTAAAATCTTATTTAAGTCTGGACAGATTTCTCAGTCTTTCTAATTGACGTCATAAATCTTCAAAAAAGTTAGTTTGGAGTCTGATCTAAAAAGCGTAAAGCCACGCGCTGTGGCGGATCCCCGCATATTCGCATCACTTCCATCTGATCTGCACATTAAGACTTGATCATCCCTGCGTGTTGGTGTTTTCCTCCTCGTTTGTGCAGTATGCAGGAGCTTCCGTTTAATGAGACCTTTTCGCGTGCGTGACGCCGTTAAATCCTCTAAATCTCCGCGCGGCAGCTGCGGGATCAGGTTTCCGCCTGGAACATCCAGTGTGCTTTCCCGATCTCAGGTTAAAAGCTGAAGACCAGTGCGGTGATGATGCGGACAAACCCGCACACCTCCGACAGCGCGGCTGCAGTTACTGCTCAGACTTTAACACCGACACGCACGAGTCAGAGCATTGTATCTCACAAGCACCTTAAATATCCTGACAACATAATATCACTGCATTATCCAGAACTTCTCATCCTCATCCTCCTCCTCATCAACATCACAGTACATTTCCCCCCAGTTACAACCTAATAAACGCTTTGTTTTTTGTTCACTTAGTTTTGTTTTTTAGATTCTTACAGACGATTAAAAATACAAACACACAAGCAACCCTTTCAGTTTCGGAGTTCCTACAAGATTGCGCAGATGCGTGGCTTATTTAGTTTTTATCCTGTAATAATTGCATTTGGATATACATTTTGGGAGTCAAAAGTTTGCCATGCCGGTTTATCATGAGCATTTGCATTTCTCTCAGTAAATATTTAATTATCATTTATATTATAAACAAAACTAAACTCAATAATAATAATAATTAATAATAATAATAATAATAATAATAATAATGTTTTAGTCTCTCTTACACGTGCTTACTTCCCGATGCTTTGTTTTTGTCTTTGCTTTTGTTTTGATTTTTAAATTGGGACAGGAAAAAGCGTACTGTAGGATATCCTTCCTCGTTGCTGGGGTGGTACCTTTTTTGTACCATTTTACGGTTTAATGGTAGCACAGGCAGCATTTTATTCACCCTTCACACTGTATGTATCATGTAGCCTATAGCTTTCACTAGGAAATTGTCATTATTCTTTTCGAGTAAAACTTTAAAGGGACAGTCCACATCCTTCTAGGGAAAGGGAACAAAGACAAGTATACAGTTGAGTACCCTTTTGTTTTGAGAATGTACGCGTCATTATCTCGACTATCAATAACCTTTTCCGTTACTAAATATTCTGTCATAATAGACTTTAATTTCTCTATTCTGTCGTTTCATAATAATTGATATTCTCTGAATGACATTGGTGCAATGGATAAACTTTCCCCCTCCCCTTTTTTTTATTTCTTTTTCTTTTTGTACAAAATGTTATCTTTTCTTCTATCTTTTTTTTTTTTTGCTATAATCAAAGTTTCCCTCGTCCGTGAGTTGAGAGCTGCTTTGATGTGTGCTTTGTGCATGTGAAGTGTCTCTTAAATGCTTTGCTCTTCAGCACTGCGCATTTTACGCAAATGTGCGTCAGAGCTGAACACTGACATGTCCGGATGAAGAAGAGAGAGAGAGAGAGAGAAAAAAAAGCATGATTAAGACTGTATTCAAATGTTAATAATAGACTGTCTGCTTGTTTATCTGTAACACAACGCGTGATGCCTTTTGATTAATAACGGAATAATGACTAAATGGTTTGGATCGGGAATACATGGAGGATACGTGATTAAACGAGATCTCTAAAAAATATTTTCACATGTCCATGT